>NC_056735.1:276810840-276953340 GCF_019279795.1 Protopterus annectens | reverse complement strand
GTGCTTAATAAAGGATTTTCGACTGGAAACAGACAGTCAACCCTGCTTGGATTACTTTTGAATACTTAGTAATTCTGTATAATATTTCAAATTATATTTTTTGACTTGGGACAAGTTTAAGTTCGCTACTTCTACTACCACTACCTGATCTTATTAATGTACAGTGATTAACTAGATATATATGAATTGAAAATTGTCCACACAGAGAAGTTTCTTACAGTGTTTTAAATTTTGAACCAGCATGCAGAAATTCAATCCGAGTCTGCTCCAATTACTTCTGAAAAACAAGAGTTAAGTACAGTTAATAACTGAATATCCAGATTCATTTTCAAAAAAAGAAAAGAAAAAAAAAATTGCTGAAAAATGTTATTTTCAAAAAAAAAAAACTGCTGAAAAATGTTAAACTGCTACAGTGATATCACCCTGCATTAACAGGTACCACAAACAGGCCTGCATAGTTAATACAAAATACTAGGCAGTTAGGCTGCATTATACTCGTTTTCAGCAATATCTGGCTCCATTTATTTACCAGAAATACACAGTCCCCACTTAACTATTTAGACTTTTAGGCTGGTTGCACTGGAAAACATGAAGTATGCAAACAAGTCTAATGGTCCGGAAAGTCTGCATACCAGTTTGTAGCTGCAGTATTACTAAGTGCCAGTGACTCACATGAAGGGAGTGGTAAAAAAAACCTCTGCAGGACTGATTACCTTGTTATGATGCAGTAGCCTTTTGCAGTGTAATATTATTACTAAATGCCCCAACAGTGTAAAAACCCATACGAGAGTGGCTACCTAAATTTTCCCTATAAATCACTGAAACTGTACACAGAACTCAGTTGCACAAATAGCAATTAGTTTGCATGCTGTGGAGCACTGCCCCATGAATCTCCTCCTACATAGCCTAGTTTTTGCTTTTAGCCTCAAAAGCACCCAAACGAGCAAGCCATTAAGCCCTCTTGTACCACACCCTTGTAGTTTACCTAAAAAGATCTGACATCATGGATATACATTTTCCCCATCACTAGTCTGGTGGATATGGGCATCCTGAAACAATGTAAAAATTGTCTCATATTCACTGACAACCAACTAATCCTTAGAGAAAATGATACAGTATGCAAGAGATGTAATTACACAATGTTACTGGAGACAAGACTCTTGCATGTTGTCAGTAAAACATACACTGCAGCCACCACACATAGTATGCACAGACACACAGACCAACATATGCTGAGGCTGTTAAAAGCAATCTTCCTAAACCTCAAATACTTCACAGACACTCGAACTGCATCAATTACCCTCAGTAGCCTCAAAAGCACTCTACCAAAACAACATCCAACAACACATACAGCCACACCACATGAAGCCTCAACTACAAAGCCCATAAGGCAAGCCAACACACTACCCAGTACTCTAGTCATAGGAGACTCCATTGTGAGACATATGGATGTCTCACTCACCAGGTTGAACAAGGAGAAAAATCACTGTCAGTTGCCTGTCAGCAGCCAAGATCATTCAGGCATGCATGCACTCAAGTCATTGAAACACAAGTCCATTTTTGTCTTTGTCAGAGTCCATCTCAGGGCATTTACACTCGCATGGGCTCCATGCGAGTGTAAATGCCCTGAGACTTATCTCACTAGACTATATGAAGAGACATTACGGATTTCTCTGAATGTGTCACAAGTATGTGCTTAGTATTTTAATTTCACAAAGGATGATGCTACAGTATAAACAGAAAATTACTGATCGTAATAATTGGCTTAGTTTCCAGTGTCATTCTAAGGGTGTGCAATATTTATCATTATAGGAAGATATGGTCAAAACAGAACACATTGCTTTCTCAAGGATGGTCTGCACCTGCCCCCACTAGGCTTTTGAATATTGATTAAAAGACTGCCTTACCCCATAGTGCCAAACTGACAAACCTTCCAACTTAGCCAAATCAACCCACGGGAATCTAAAGGCATTACTGCTTATTACCAAGAGCCTAACCAAAAAACTTTCGCCAAGTTCTTCTCACCTTGGTGAATGTAAACATTTATGCAGTAACACAGACATAGACTAAAGCTGACAGAGAACTCTGTCAGTGCATGGATACTATGCCTTCCATGCATTTAGATCAGCTACTGCACAGGCAGGAATTAAGGGTGGAGGTGTCTCAATCTACATTAAAAACAACCATACCTCAAAACTGGTCAAACAGGATGATGCACTTGAACTTCTCCAGGTCCAAATTACCATAGGTAGAGTCCACTATCATATCCTTGCAAACTATAGATTGCTCTCTATGACCTTCAAAACCCATAGCTCATACTTAGACCTACTGGAGACACTTCTCATTCAACCCAGTGCCATATTCATGGAAGATTTTAACTATCCCTCTATAAACTGGAAATCCAACATGACCCAAACTTGCAGGCCCACAGATTTCTGGACTTTGTAAACACAATCACTTTGGAACAGTTAGTCAATACACCCACTAGGGCTGCAAACATACTGGATCTGGCACTCACAAATATGGGAGAGCATTGCACCTGCCCAGTTTAGTGCCCTCTCTTTTTAGGTCCAAAGATAAAGCTCTCTTCTTCTAAATAAAAACCATGCTATGATCCTAGCAAACTCTGTGACAGTAAGAACTATTCTAAAGCAAATCACCTATTATTAAGAAATTACCTGCCAACATTTCAAGCCCTTTCAAACCCAAGGAACACAGCCACTGTAACACTGTACATTCATGTTAATAGATGCATACAGCCAGTTCAGCCTATAAGAAACAACCCCAGTACAAACCCTAAAAACAAACTACCCTGGAGGAATCCAAACATAAACAGACTGTATAGCAAAAAGAAACAAAGTCGTAGCTAAAATTAGGAACTGCAATGCCCAGCAAGATAAAAAAAAATCTCTCTCATCAGGCTAAACAAACAACTAAGAGGGGATGAATTATGTCTACCAAAGTCAATTTTGAGATAAAGATACTCTCCCAGGCCAAGAACTACCATAAGGCTTTCCTCAGCTATGTCCAAAACCTCAAAGGCTATGCACAAGAGTGCACAGAACTGATAGTTAATGGAGCTACTAACACAAAGCCAGAAGACATAGTGAATCTGCTGGCTGATAAATTCAGCTACAATTTTATCTCTCCTGGCCAACTCTAAACTGATAACATCAAACACAAACCCCTACGATTAGCACTAGGGAGCAGGTACTACATGTGCTCTCTAAGGCTCAGAGCACAGCATCGACAGGCCCTGATAATATCTCAAGATTCTTCATAAATAACCTGAAGCATAACCTACCTGGACTTCTGGAGTCACTATTTAACCATAGTCCCCAAACATTCTTTGTGCCACATGAATGGGAGACTGTGATGGTCATCCCTCTGCAGAAGAGTGGCCCATCAATGGACCCTGGGAACAGCAAACCCATAAGTCTGACCACTCTCATATGCAAAGTCATTGAAAGAATTACCATGGATATGATTAATAATGGCATAGGAAATCTTTAGAACCTGCATCCAACCCAGTATGGCTTCATCAAGGGTAGATCATGCCTATTCAACCGAGTGGACTTTTTGAAAAGGTCACCAAGGTAATTGCTGAGGGTAAAATGGTGCATACTACCTAACACGGCCTGGCTAAGTCATATGATGCAATACCACATTCAGGCATTATAAACAAACTCACAGAATTAGGCATTAATCCTTATGTTATGGGCTGGATAGCCAGCTGGCTCTCACATAGGACCAAGGAAGTTAGGACAGGAGAGACCAGCTCCACAAAGAGGCCAGTCAGTAGTGGAGCCCCTCAGAGCTCTGTGTTGAGCCCTCTCCTTTTTGGCATTTACTTCTCAAAAGTCAAAGCAAATGACAAAGGCCTTTGGCTGACCAATTTTGCAGATGATTGCAAAGTAGGAGCAGTCATAGAATCACTCCAAAGACACAAACATCCTACAGTAAGGACTAACACAGAAAAATGACTAGGGCATAAGCCAAGGCTTAAAACTCAATTCCAAAAAATTGCATAATTGTAACCTTTGGGAAGTCTGCCACCCTAGGAAACTACCCAGTAGTCACGGATTAAGAGCCATACGTAGACAGCAACCTGACTTTCAACCAACATGTATCGAAGGTAGCAAGAAAATTATCGCATTTTTCTCAACTTATAAGCAAGGGTATGGCATCTAGGTCCAAGGTGGTCATCGTTCCTCTGTATTTGGCCTTCAACATACCTATCATTGAGTACATGCCCCATCGGTATTTACCTGACCAGGAACATACAGCATCTGGAAAGTCCACAGAGGTTCCTCTCAAAAACGTATGCAGGGTATAAACATGGCCTATGCAGACTGCCTCAAAGCTTTATATCCAAATTCAGTTTCCTACAGACTGTTAAGATGTGATCTATGCCTGGCATATAAGGCATCCTCGGATCCTGCTCTGATGGACATTTTACACATCTGCAAAACCAATAGCATCAGAACTATTCAATCCATGGACTTGAACCTTGCTTGTAACATAAACAGAACATGTTGGAAGGGCATGCATGTGTCTCAGAGAATACCCCTACTTCAGAACAGGCTTCGCTGTGAAGCAGAATTCTTCCCTAACCCTATTCAAGTACAACCTGGACTAGTGGATGGAAAATCAGAAATTCATCCCAGTTTTAGCACCTATGTCTCTAATGGACACAAGCAGTCTGGAAATTATACCCTAACTTACAGATACCTCTTAAAATAACCTCTACGGCGCAATAAATCTTGCAGGACACATTTGGGATCCAAGACAGACTTAAAAAGGACCCATTGGCCATTAGCCATGTAAGCACATATGAGAGCTGGCTGCAGTACAACTATTCCTAAATGAATTTACCTGTGACTGTTAAGATAAACTTTCAATGAAACATGCTAAGCTGGTTATAACTGCTGAAAGAATAACATTCCAGCTTTTATAATTGCTTTATTCACCAATACAGACTTTATCTGCAGTAGAATATGCAGAAAATCTGCATCAGAATGTGTATTTCAGTCATTAAACACTGGAATCCTGCCTTTAGCGAATACACAGAGCAATGGGCTGAAAAGCTTCATTTTATTGTTAGTACCAGCAAGGTGCAACACAGCACATTATGCTTTATGTCTATGATGTTAAACTAGTGCTCTTCTGCAGTTCTTCAGGAAAAACACCTTGCAATTTTGTATAGAAATAAACTAATGGTACATAATGTAACTAATTTATTGGCTGCAGATGTGTGTAGTATTTTAATAAAATACTGCTGACTGATGGGGCCAAGTATCCTCTCAAAAAGAGCGTTTAGTGGGAACTGGGACTAGAGGATGACCATAGGAATGCTTTAGCTTTACTTATTGTTTCCAGTATCTTTATTTTTGCAAATAATAGCCGGCCATTAATGTTACTTTTGTGTGTGTGTGTGTTTCTACCTGTAATGAGGGAAAAATGAGAAAAATAAGCATCTGCACTTTACAGAACTCTCACAAAACGTTCGAAGACGGTTTAAGGTCTGGTACTCAGGTAATGAAAACAGGACATAGAGCAGCACACCTTGAACACACAGATGTGGAGAAGGCCAAAGGATTGCAAGGAATGTGTTCAGATACACCAAAAGACTGAACAGTCTCTCATCTTAATGAATTCAGAAGGGCAAATGATTTAATCTGTCCAAGAGCATCAGCTGCAACCTGTCATACCAAGGTAGATATAGTCATTTTTCTAACTGGTTTACGGTCTGTGAAAATGTGTTTTGAAATCTTGGGAAAAGGTAGTAAAGCTGCTGAATGGAATTATAAAAGTTAAAGAGTACTGAAAAGTGTGCATGAGGGGGGCATGGCCAAGATGCTGAACGTTAACAGCACTTTTTTTTTTTTTTTTTTGCTCTGCTTCATTTTAACATCTCTGGCAGGAGTTTCACTAAAAAACTCAAGTAGAAAGTTTCAAAACTTGATGGAATTATAGTTGAACATCTGCTGAAAGATTTACTACAAAAATAACAAGTTTGAAACTCTTTTAATTGTCTTTTTCTGTCAAGAAAACTAGAAAGAACTAATTGTCTCAAATGAGTCACTCTAAGCCCAGTGTACAGGACAGTACTATGAAAAAAGATATACACGCTACACCAAGTAACATCAGTGAGTTATCTGTAAAGACAGATATATTAGAAAGCAAAATGGACAATTTTGAAGAGGAATGTAAAAAACAAGAAGAAGTGCTGAGTGACTCTCTTTAAATAAGAGTCATCACAAATCTCAAGTATTGAAGAGGCAATGTACAGTATAATGGAAGATTTCTTGAAAATAATAACATTGAATTTCTTCTGAAACAAAACAACTTATTCAAGGATAAAATAGCAGACAGAGAACAGATCTAGAAGAAATAACACCAGGATTTATGGGATTCCTGAAAGAGAAGAGGGAGACAGTATGATTCAATTCCATAATACCTGGCTGCCTAAAAATTTGAACCTGCCTGAAGCTTTTTTCTTTGGCATCAAAAGGTCACATAGATGACTTTCTAACTCATCTTTAAAAAAAAACGTCTTCACCAAGGTCAGTGATCATAAGATTTTTCTCAAGTCAAGATAAGGATTTAGTCTTAAAAGCTACATGGACTAATTATCCATTTAAAATTAAAAGGAAATAATATAAGATTTGACAATGATTATTCTCCAATAGTGATGTCCAAAAGAAAAGCACGAGTGCCACGTGTTAAAAGCTTACAGAACAACAATATTAATGCACAAATCTTGTTTCCTGCAAAACTGAGAGACTGAACAGTCTCATCTTAACTGCAACCTGTCATACCAAGGTAGAAGGAAAGAAGATCTTTAACAACTTTGAAGATGCAATGGACTTTATACAGAAAACTAAAATCCTAGAAAAAAAAACAGAATAAATGGACTGGAATCTTAACAACTTATTTGAAGAGAAATGCAACAACAAATGGTTGGTTAATAAAAGACAAAAGCAGTAAAAAAACTTGAAGGACAAATGAAAATCAATGTATTTCATGGTTATGAATTCTTATTAATTTAAATAAGTGCTTGAATACTTATGAACATGTGCTATGTATTACTTTTTACATGGTAAATCGTTTCTTTCTTTCTTTCTGTACTTCAAATGGTTACTAGTTCCTTTTCTAAAATGTTAGAGTATGATTCTTTTAGCTATATATGAAATTAAAGCCACTTCACTTAGAGTTTAAAAGGCTAAATTATTCATCTTATTAAAAGTTAATCATTAAACTTATTTTAGGTGGAACACTTTCTGATATTTTGGCATAGTTGAGTAATATACTATTAAATATAATAAAAGATGCAACAAATTACACTAAAGAGGCATATTAAGTTACATTCTGGGTTCTTAAAATGGTCCAGTAGTGTGCTACTGATAGTATACTTGATATGCAATAACAGCCAGGAAAGACATGCTATATTATAAACAAAGTATAAAAAATATAGATTTTTAACGTATATAAAAGTTACTGTTGTAAAGATATCAAACAATTAAAGTAACACTCACACTTTTACAAGTTAAACCTGGCTCACACATAACTGTCATTCTTTTAATGCAAGTTTATATGCTATGTCTCCTTTAAAAAATCCTACTCTTCTTTTTATTACACATCTCATACAAATAGTGCTTGCTGAATCATTAAATGTCATTTCTTTGAGTGCAATGGCTTTTTAGTGGCTGGGATACTTTGAGATGTTTTTTTCCTATTTTTATAGTCGTTTGGAGGGTTTGAGGGATTGATGTGTGGTGTGAAGGTGGCTTGGATTCACTTGTGAGCAGTTTTGTGTGAACTGCTACTGATGGATTGTTCATTTTCAAGCCCTTATCATGAAAACAAGTCATGAGCACTTTTGTGACACTGCAGGAGTTCTAAAATTCTAAGAACTGTCCAGGTTACTTCTTCCTGTCTAAAAGTAAATAATCATAATATTTTGGATCACATGCTAAGATGTCAAAGAATACAAGTTAGATAACAAGCAAAAGACAGTGAATTGCATTCTAAACCATTGTCAGTTATTACACAGTTCTGAATGCTTGCCAATGATAGTATACTTGGCATGCAATAGCACCCAGGAAAGCTATACTATGCTATAAACAAAGTATAAAAATATATAGTTTATATATAGTTAAAAGTTATTATTGGAATGTTATCAAACAATTAGAGCAGCATTCACACTTTTACAAGTTAAATCTGGATCACACATAACTGTGATTCTTTTAATGCAAATTTATATGCCATGTCTCCTTTAAAAAAAAATGACAGTCTGCTTTATATTTAACATCCCATACACATAGTGCTTAATGAGTCATTAAATGTTATTTCTTTAAATGCAACAGCTTTTTAGTGGTTAACATACTTTGAAAATTTTCTTGTTTTTTTTAGTGGTTTGGAAGGGTTTGAAGGATTAATTTATAAAGTAGAGGTGGCTTGGATTCATTTGTGAATGTTTTTGTGTGACTTGTAGCTGATAAACCGTTCATTCATAAGCCCTTGTCAAGAGAAGCAACTTAATTAGAATCATGAGCACTTTTGTAATGTTCCATGAGTTTTAAAATTCTAAGAACTGTCCAGGTTACTTCTTCCTGTCTAAAAGTAAATAATCATAATATTTTGAATCATATGATAAGATGTCAGTGAATACATGTTAGATAATAAAGCAAAAGACAGTGAACTGCATTCTAAACCATTGTCAGTTATTAAATAGTTCTGAATGCTTGCAGTATGCTAAAGCAATAGTTTGTATAACAGCCTACAGAATGACAATTCTGATAAAAAATTTAGGATTGCACTTCTCTGTCACTGTCTCTTTTTAATGATAACAAAACTTATTATCTCAGAACAATTTATTAAGGAAGGTTTGAATCTTAAAAGGGAAAGGGAAGATGTTTCAAATGTTTTAAGGAAAAATAGGACTGATTCCAACAGTAGTACTAGATTATGACACTCTACACTAGGATTATAGCTAAAATTTAAAACCCAGGAATGTAGCAATAGTACAAGACATAGTATACAAACTGAAATAAAAAGAGATCAGAATAAGTAAATATGTATACAGTTAACAAATATAAATATGTCTACATGGGTGGGAGGTTGGCATAGTGGTCAAGGTGTTCACCTTATAGGCACAAGGTTCAGAGATTGATTCTCACATGGGGTAATTGACTGGGCTTGGAATGGCCCATAAGGAGAATCAACCTGGTACTAATTTATGAACAATTTTACAGATAGTAAATAAAACAGAAAAAAATATCATCTCACCTATAAATTAATACATATGAAAATAACGATTGTTACAGTAGACCAGGGTGATAATTTGAGGTAGAGGGAAAGATGAAGAGTTATTCAGTTTGGGCAACTTATAATAAAGATTCTGAACACCTGTTTAACTTTTCTTATTTATTATAACTCACTGACGGGCTTTTTTTTTAAGATGACGCACACTAAAAATATGAGACACATTAATATGAACCAGAAACATGAGCTAAGCTTTGTTAACCTAAAGGAGAGTTTGAAAGGTCGTTTGTTAATATTTTTCAACAAATTAGGAATACATTATTCCATGATAGAATGTTTTAGGGTTACATCATTACATATTTTTTTATTTGTTTCAATAGCTTTGTCCATAGCTGAAGATTTCATATTGTTATATATAAAGTATATACGTTCTGTACACTTGTGTTTTTTCTCTCTTATATAAATTTCAAATGCATATTTATTAACATTAACGGATTGAATAATCCATTAAAGGGGGAGTCTGTTAAAATAACTGCAATTACATAAAGCTCAAACATTATTTCTACAGGAAACACATTTACTTAATAAAAATGCAAATAAACTTTCATTAAAGAATTATTTGGCTTTAGCAGGTTCTGGCTTTCAAGCTAAAAGAAGAGATTCCCTCATTTTATGGAAGAACTCACCAGTAATGCCTAAAGTAAACGACACCTATGCAACAAACACAAACCAGTACTGGATAAAGTGTATCTTAAGAAAAGTCCAATAGTAACCAAAAACACAAAAGAGGCACATCACGATGATTCTTCAAGCTTTAATCGAAAATCAAGACATCAAACGAACAGCTGTAGTAAAAAAAGTAAGCGCTTTCACGTTTTAACAACGCTTCTTCAGACTTAAAATACATCTAAAAAATGTGTTCTTATATACTCATAGTTAATTGAATAATTAAAACAATTAGAAAAATTCAAACTCTATCACAGTCAACCCTTCTTAAAGGTGTATTGCTATAATAGTAGCTAATATAAAAAAACTATATATTAAGACTGTATATTTAATAAATACAATTTATTTTCCTTTTCTTCAGTGAAATTCTTTATATCACCAAGTCTATCTGTTTTATTAACTAATTCAAGTACTTGAAATGTAAATTTGTGTTTAGATCCTAGACTCAATACATGTCTGGCTAGAGCATTCCTATCATCCTCTCTATTTATAGCATATACATGCTCCCTAATTCTTTCCCGTAATGTTCTATTGGTTTTTCCTACATAGAATGATTTACATAATGAACATTTTGCCAAATATATCAAGTCCCTGGATCTACAATCGGCATATCTATCAAACTTGAAACTTTTGCCATTATCAGGATGTGTAAAACTATTTTCTTTTGTTATAAAAGGAAAATAAATGGATATTAAGGCTACAAGCACATAGAGGCCATGGCCTCAATGATAAAATATCACTTAAACCTTTTGTAAAAGGGAGACCTTATAGTCATTAATATCCAAACTCATACAGCAAACAAATTAATATAACTTGTATATATCATTTCCATACATATATACTTAGCCAAACATACATTGTAAATATGTATATGTTTATATATGTTTAAAAATGATTTTATCGTCTTTATACACCATTAATTTAGCTATGCTATATCTGATAGTGCTAAATATGTAACACTGTTTTTCACTATATTCTTATAAGTTATAGGCTATTTTATATATTTTATATTTTATATTACCACTGCTAAAGACTATCATTTTACAAAAAGAATTTTTCCATTCTTAATTTTAGCAGATATGTTCTATAAATATATTGTATTTATTAAATATACAGTCTTAATATATAGTTTTTTATATTAGCTACTATTATAGCAATACACCTTTAAGAAGGGTTGACTGTGATAGAGTTTGCGTTGTTAAAACGTTGAAAGCTTTTTTTTTTTTACACAGTTGTTCGCTTGATGTTGATTTTTTGATAAAGCTTGAAGAAGATAATCGGTGTGCCTCTTTTGTGTTTTTTATTTATATAGATATGGAACACAAACAAATATTGATAAAATTTTTGTCTCAAACAATCTGTATTGATAAAATTTTTATCTCAAACAATTTGCTATCACATATCAGAGAAGTTTTAATCATTACAAAGAACTGTATACACTACAGGCCAAAATAGAAACACTATAATTCTAAAACCAAATGACATTATGATGTCGTCTGAAAAACTTAAAAAAAAAGGTTAGGTAGTAGGTTGGTACTCAGCTAGGGGGCCTATACAAGCCTACAGCACAATAACAATTCCCTGCTATTTTTTCCCCACACTGTTTACTTTCCTGGACCCTCCGGTGAATTTCCTTTCTCCCATCCAATTGTCAAGTATGTTTTGTTTATTGTGATGACAAGATTTAGATCCCTAGAGCATGTGGCTCTGAGAGATGGGGATTTTTTGTAAGTGCAGCAGCAAGCTCTGGTTTGATGGTTTGTATGTATGTTAAGCAGAGATCAGATCGAGAGAGGCGATATGACATAGATAGAGTATAGCTTTTTTTTAAACGGTCAGCGTAAGGCATCTGCTTTAGACCTGTGATTCTTTTAGTGAGGTATTTCTACGGCCTTTCCAGTTGTTGCAGATGACAATGACCTCCTTTTTTCTGGATGAAAAGCCCTTAGTGATGAGGTGTGCCACATAGAAGGATTTCCTGACTGTTGTGGTGATGTGGTTATCGAAGGTGAGACCACTGTCCACCTGTGTCCCTAAGTCTCTTATCACACTTTCAGTGTTTAGTATACTGCCACCTATATGGTAATTCACGGATACATGTTTTCTCCCAAAGGGGATAACTATATATTTCTTGGAATTGAGCTTGAGCCCATGGCTCTGGCACCAAGCATCTGTTTCTGTAAGGCCCTACAAAATATGTCGAAATTCTAAAGCATAAAGTTTCAGTAAACCTGGGAAAAATTTAAACTTAAGACATATTCAGTAAACTGTTTAAGCCTGTATAAACTTGCTCTTAGATCAAAGAAAATGAATAAACTAAATCATATCAAAGAAATTATAACACATATAAATAATAAAAAAGAAAGTAGAACAGACATTAAAGATATTCTTGAGGACTTCAAAATATTTTATGTAAATACAAATAATAATACAAATAACCTAGATAATGATGATATAGTTAAAACTTTTCTAAGAGAAAATATAAATAAGAAATCAAGTGAACAAATAAAAAATTGACAGACCATTCACTTTAACAGAAATAAAGTATCAAATAAAAAAGTTAAAAAATAATAAGGTGTGAGGCTTAGATGGTCTTATACCAGAACTATATACAATACTACCAGATGATGCAGTTAAAATATTAGATAAGGCCTATAGAGAAATAAAAACTGCTGAAGTCCATCCTCATGGAAATATTCCCTTATATCACCTATTTTAAAACAAGGTAAGGAACCTATAAATAGTTCATCACGCACACCCATTTCACTTTTAAATGTGGACTATAAGATGTTCATGTCCATTTTAGCTAACAGAATGAATCTACTTATACCTAGACTAATTAACAATGATTAAACTGGGTTTATTTTAAATAGACAAGTACAGGATAATATAATAAGAATACATACATTAATAGAGTATGCAAATAAAAAAGAATATTAGTCTCAGTTCAGATAAGGCTTTTGACTCAGTTAATTGGTCATACTTGTTTAAAACACATAAAGTGTGAGCTAACTGCAGCAATTTCTAAGTTATACAATAACTGTTGAGCTTATGCTAAAATAGGTTCTTTTCTTTCTGATTCCATTAAATTACAAAATGGCATAAAACAAGGCTGCCCATTATCATCTTTACTTTTTGCATTAGCTATAGAACCCTTTGCTAATAGTATTAGATCCAATAAGAACATTAATAGTATCAAAATAAAAGAAGACTTTGAACTAAAGATTCATCTCTTTGCTGATGATATTTTGCTAACAATAGGAAATATTGAAAATTCATTAGAACATATAATTAGTTCTATGAGTGAGTTGAAGAAATCTCAAACTTAAGATTTAATCAAAATAAAACAAGTACATTATTAATTAATAAAAATTGAAAATTCCATACAAAAAATATTCTACCTTCAATTGGAATAGCAATCCAATGAAAGTGATATAACCATTATGTCTAATAGTAAAGAAATGATACAAAACAAGCTTCCAACAGGTTGTTAATAAAATTTTAAGTTTAGTCAGAAATTGGAACAAATTCTCCTTTATCGTGGAAAAATGATTAATGCTTGTTAATATGGCAATTCTCCCTAAAATATTGTCTGTCTTACAGTCTTTAGTACTATCTCCACCAAAAAAATCGATGAAGATAAATAATATTTTACTTATTTTTTTTCTTTTGGCATCCAAATAAACCAAGAGTTTCCTTTGATTGGCACAGAAAAGGTTGGGAAAATGGTGGAATAGGATTCCCTGATATTCAATTGTATACTATTTCAACAATTGTAAAAGTTATAGCATTGTGGATAAATTCATCTTATGATTCAAAATGGAAACAAATACATCATGAAATATTATTACTAAATAATATAAATATATCACAACCAGTCATAAAGAAATGTATAATAGTTTTATCTTGCTATTAAAACATTTTGAGTAAATGGTATTACATCCTCTTCTCAAATTCCATATTTAAATAACAGAATTTCCAAAAGTTCATATATTCTAGCCATTGTATTAAAGACTTAATATTTTCTATGTTTCCAACTGCATACATGCTTAGAAACTCCTAACTTCAACAAAATGGTAGTACTGAGACAACAAAGTAATTTACTTTACTGGCATAAATTCTTAAATGGTACTGATATATATTTATTTATACACTGTTGAAAATCTGAGGTCCACATACAATCAAGACTCTAAGAATTGGTTAATTTTACAAATATTTAGAGAATTTGTGAACACAGAGATAAATTAAGATATTTAACCTAGATAAGAAATCATTCCCCAAATTATTAGAATTCTTAATGAAATGTCAATAATAATGCAATGAAAAATAAATCATATTTGTCACAAATTTATAAAATTCTTAAGTTAGATTTCACATATTTAGACACTTTCTATTGGAACTACTACTTCTTTTTTTGGCTTTTCCCGGTTAGGGGTCACCACAAAGGATCACCTGTCTGCTCAAGATTGGCAGTGGAGATTTATGGTGTCGAGTTGCCAGCACGGCACCCAACCTTCCACAGAAGGCACAAACACGCACGCACTCATGCCTAGGGCCAATTTAGAGTGTCAAATCCACCTACAGCATGTCTTTGGGATGTGGGAGGAAACCAAGCACCTGGAGGAAACCCACGTGACCACAGGGAGGACATGCAGACTCTGCACAGAAGGGACCCCCGTCGAGAATCAAATTAGAGAACCTCTTGCTGTGAGGCGGCAACGCTAGCCGCTGCACCACTGTGGCCGCCCACACTTCCTATTGGAACTACTCCTCAAAAATAAAAATAATAATGAGGACTTCTTGGGAGAATACAAGAAATTAATATTAAAATATATACAGACCGGGAGACACAGTGGTTAACATTGTCGCCTCACAGCAAGAGGTTCTCTGGTTCGATTCTCGGCTGGGGTCCCTTCTGTGCACAGTCTGCATGTCCTCCCTGTGTCAGCATGGGTTTCCTCTGGGCACTCCAGTTTCCTCCCACCTTCCCAAGACATGCTGCAGGTAAACTGGACACACTAAATTGACCCTAGGTGTGAGTGTGTGCATGTGCCTTCTGTGGAAGGTTGGGCGCCAGGCTGGTAACTTGACACTGTAAAATACCACTGCCAATCTTTCTGCAGACCAATGTTCCACTGTGGCAACCCCTAATGGGAAAAGCCAAAAGGAGGAGGAAAAGAAGAACATTAAAATATACAGATAAAAATACATCTTCATTATACTGGAAATTTTTCATCTGGAAATTTTTACACAGAGCTTTTGCCACTCAACAAAATTACAATTATGTATAAATCAAATAGAATTAAATGCTGGAGATGTGATTCTGAAACAATAACTGATTGGACACCTATGATCTATGAATGTGAAGTCACCTCCCCTTTTGGAAAGAAATTAATTACTTTATTCAAGCTCTATAGTCAGACATATGTAATATTTCCAAATCTTTAGTTTTTACTTAATGCTCTCATTCCTGAGATCATTCCAAAACCAGTGCCTCTGCTTTGGTCTATTCCTGCTATTGCTAGAAAAGTAATTACTAAAATTTAGAAAAGTAAAGTTACCCCCTCTAGTGTTACATTTATTAGTATGGCAAATATTGTTTGCAGTGGTGAACTGAATTAAACTTAAAGACTTGCTTGAAAATTGTTGCTGATGTATAAGTTTGATGTATTGATCAGCTGTGGACCTATGTAGTTGTTTGTTTTATAATTGATTTCTTTATTTATTGCTTTAAACCAAATAAAAAATTAAAAAAGGGAAGTGTGCGTAATGGGAGTCCTACATACTACAAAATGGAACAGCTTTAGTATGATGTCATCACAGTACCTCTGAGAACTGCACAGTGGGCCTCACTCCCCTGCTCTCCCAAGATAACTTCTCCCAGATTCTTCCATCAGGCACCTGATCATTTAATGCAACCCCACTTCCCAAATAAAAAGACTGCAGCATTCAGATGCCCATTCCTCTATCTTCTGACCAGCTGCAGAGAAAACAATATCTTTGTTCTTTTTTTTAAGCTGGATAACTGAGAAAGAGGCCAGTGACTCATATTACTACACCACTGAAAATGCTGGAAGTCTTTTTCAAATTAATAATAAGATGCTAAAAGTTCTGTTTTGTACAAGTGGAGAATTCATCTGCCTCTTTCAATCTATTAATAAGTTAAATATTCTTGTCTGCAAATGCAGCTCATTTATGAGTACAACGCAAACTACAACTAAAGCAACTTTAAAATGAACCAAGAGGTATCTGTAGTGCAACAATTAAGAGGTGTATTTTAAGACCAGTATGTTGTAATGTGTCGACTTTGAACATGTAGAAATCTGTACAAAGTTTTTTACATAGATTATTGCATACTGTTGTTATATTTTATTTAGAATTTTGACGCCTCTGGTCGCCATATACTTCCAAATCACAGATACATACATTCTATGGCAAGGAAGCTGTAGATGTTGCCTCTTTATAAGTGCTAACCACCAAAATCAAGATTCCCATATATATTCACATTAAAGAACTTTCTGCTAACTTACACTAAAGAATATGAAGATGTAAAATGACCAAAATGAACGTATCTCACAGTTCTGGAAAACATGAGCATAAGAAAACAATTATGTTGAGTTAGAAAGTACCTCATCCGATGGTAAATTACCTGCTGTTAAACTATGTCAGATTGATCTGACAGCCACAGATTGCTACACATTATGCTACAATTACTGAAGCTAACATGAAAATAATGATCCAAGACAGTTTGCAACTGTTAAGTTATTGTGAGGTGTTCACACTAAACTTTAGAAAGCATTTTGTTCTATAAAGCACTAGCTATAAAGTTAAAGACAGCTATCTTCTTAAATAGCAGATGTGCCTGCTTTCCTAACAGAAAAATCTTAAAAGGCAAAAATATGGAAGGTTAGGCTGTCCTCACAGCAAAACAGATATATTTAACAGAAATCAAAGGACTACAGTAAAAGGGTTGCAGTTCAGGGAGTACTTTCTTTCAAGAAAGGCATCCGCAGTAACAACTCCTTCCCACTTAAACTTTAGGGGACTAAACTTCAGTCTGTATGACACTGGGTATATAAACAGCAGTACCCACTAGCCTACTTCAAATTCTTTCCTTTCAAATAACTACTGGGTGTTGTACTTCAAGTGCAAGTTAGGAGTGCTCAAAAGGATAAAGGTGAAAGGTGAATAAAAATAAGCCAGAAATTAGTACAGTTTGTAATAACTTCTTTCCTCCTACCCGTTGAATCTTGGCCTTGACATACTAATACACATCATAGTGCTAGCCGGAAGAATTGCACCATTTGCATACATCATGATTTTAGCAAGAAATTCCTGCACTGTTTACACCTGCCCCCCTCAAACGTGACTTGTAATATCATATATCTTTCAGCGCATACATGAACTAAATATGTCCTGTTAAGCCTCTCTTCCTCTAAGAACTGACAAAGTCATTAGCATCTCTAAGGGGCCAGTATGGTGCCAAAAGATTCCATATCTTCCTCAGCAGGTCCACTGGGAACCTACATCAGCTTCAGGTTCAGAACTCAGTAACACTAGTTTCACAATGTTTTCAAGTTCCACAATGAAAGTGGAAAGATCAAGTAAGAATACTGCAAGGAGTAATCTATTGAGGGATGTGGAAAAATGTGCATTTTAGCTACTTTCAATATTTCACAGAAACTGACAAACTGCTACATTTTAGAGGGTCACTAGCAAAATTTTGTCTTTAGGAGAGAAAGTATAGTATTACAGTTCTACTTTGATTTTATATGGGGGTGCTCACATGCTTAAGCTGTTATGTAAGACTAACTACAATTTATTTAACAATACTGTTGCATGTGTTCACAGTTTTTGATGCGACATTCCCTATAGAATAGAAGGAATCAGTGGGATATCATCTCTCTAATCCAGAGCAGAAACATACATATACAATTAAATTAGCTACTAGACACAATACTTGTTTCTTTTCTAGGTGCTTCTTGCTCTTCCATTGTTATGCTCACATCCATTCATTCCCCTAACAGTGGACAGCTCCCACATCAGAACAGTCTCTGAAGCGATTTTCATTCAAGAAGACTTTGGAAAGTTTGTGTCCTTGTTGGTATTTTGGCAATAAGAGTACTTGTGTAAGTAGCTAATGGGCAGGCTGCCCACATCACCAAATGGAATCACAATGTCATTCCCCTGTGAGTATACGCTCCCATGCACTGCTAATGAGGTCTACTACCAAGCAATGGTTTGGTGAACTGAAAGCCCACCCCCTAGGATGTCCAAACAATCAGTAAAGTAGAAAAACACTGGAATCCTCCAGCAAACAATATGCAAGAAAACAGCTTAAAACAACTCAAATAAGTACACAGTGAATTTAGTCTTAAGCACATTCGCCTTCAAAATAAGGCATCATCAGAGATAAAGTCATTACACATAACGTTTCTTTAAATACACTTCTAAAAATGAATCAACTAATAGAAAGCTTCAATCAAAAAAACAGATAACATTTAAATTGCCAACACTCTAAAATACACACTTAAATTAAACAAAATCCAAATGTATAAACTTACAGTCTTAAGTACAGTTTAATATAATTTAGCTGCTCTCTCTTTGAAAATACAGTTAGCATAGCACCCGCCTTGCCATAAACATGTTCTTAAGAAAACACTCAAGAGAACTCATCCGACCAACATCAGTTATGATAAGGTGGGTGCTATGATAATTAGATGCAATCAACAGGGTCCACCTATAAGAAGCACTCTAAATGAAACATGGAAAATAGTTTTTGCTACTGAATATAAAAAACTATTAGGTGCAGTTCCTAAGACTACATACAGCAGAAGTGAAAATCTTAATAACATGTTTGAAAAGAGTAATGTTAATGCTAATAAGACAAGTTATTTTTGTTCAAAAATGATGAAGTGTGGCACTGTAAATATTGTACATACATCCAGGATGGACCATATATAGTAGTGGAAGGACATGATAAAACCCTTTCTTGCCCCGGAGTATGCAACTGTATAATTAAAGGATAGTATATCCAGCTACATGTTCCACATACACAGCATTCTGTGTAGGCAAAACTATTAGGATGCTTAAACAACAGATTTGTGAACAAGTTTATGACATAAGGAAACAAAAACTTACAAATACTTTATATAAACATACATTGTATTTATCTCAATTTAATTGCTAAGAGTTTGTAAGACTGATAGGGGTGACAACAAATAGTTTTTAGAGCAAAAGGACTGTATTGGCAGATCCAATTAGATGCTACCAATAAACCTGGAGTAAATTATACGCTGTCCCTCAACTGTGTTTTAAAAGAGAAAGTAGCTAAATTATACCAAACTGTACTTAGGACTTAAATTAAACAAAATCCAGATGTATAAAGTTAAAGTGTGTATTTTACAGTGTTGGCACTTTAAATGTTTATTGGATGATTCATTTTTAGAGGTGAATGTTCATATGTTGGTACATAAACAACAGGAATCTCTTAATAAAGGGTAGAAGTTTGTGTAAACACTGAAGCAGGATAAATAGCTGGACCAGTTTAGTTCTTTGCAAGCATCTTAGCAAAGGATAGCAGGATACCTGATTTATTTATTCACTGTCTCACTTGAGGCAAAGAAAGGACTGTGAAGTCACTGTGGTGTTGCTATTCAAAAAAGGACAAAGGTGCAAACTTCAGAACTACATATCAAGCAGAATTATTACTGTAACAGCAAACAAGTAAAAGCAGTCTAGTTCTGAAGGAGAAAATAAAATTGGTCTGAAGAAAACAGGATTAAGAACAACACTTTGCAAGATCTCAAACAAACTGATTCATCATAAACAATTTCTAAGCACTGCACCGATGCACACATATCCAGTTATCCACACAGACTTAACACTGTTTAACTTTTTATTGATCTGTGATGGGCATTTCTTGTTTGCTTACACAGTGAACTGGTTATTATTTTAATTTGTTTCCTAATTATTTCACATTTATTAATTTCATTCATATTATTTTATTTGTTTTTGGTAACTAGTATACTTGAGTCTTCAACAAAAGTTTAATGACGCCTGCATTCAATCTGTTTGTTCCAATCTCCAAGACATGACAATGGGCAAAAAAAAGAAGCTATGTGCTTACCATAATGTTCCATGTTTGCTGTCCTTGATCTCGCCTTCCTTCTTGTTGGTTGGGTTCGGAGCCAACCCTCGGCTCTGACATGGTCATATTCTAAAGCTCGAGAGCTTCCACTGGCTCGAGGCCACCCCTATCCCATTAGGCCTAGCCCTAGTTACCCAAATCTCGTTTGTGATAACCCATAACACTAGGCCACAATGTGTAGATACATAAACTATAGACATGTCTATCAAAAATACATGTATATGTATATAAGAAGAAACCCTCAAGCCATAAGTAGAAATGCTTATTCTATTCAACTCATAAGGAAGGGAATCACAGCCTATACAGTCAAATATGGATAACTCCTCTCAATCCTCCAGGAGGAGGGAAGGAGGGTGGGATGCAAGAAGAAAGGCAAGATCAAGGACAATAAAAATGGAATGTTATGGTAAGTACATAACTTCTTTATGTTATGTTGTCCCCATCTCGCCTTCTTTTTTGTAGGTTGGGACAGCATCCCCAGGACCTTCTTCTTGGGTGGCTCAATGGAATATACTCTTCAGAACCATGGAATCAAAGGATGCCCTGTTCCAGGAGGCCACATCTACTTTGCAATAAGTAATGAAGGTATGGGTGTTAACCCATGTAGCCGCCACACAAATTGAGTCTAAAGGCAGACTGGCCCAAAAGGCAGTAGAGGTAGACAAAGCCCTAGTCGAGTGTCCTTGAATTTTCCCTGGTAGTTGCTTGTTCTGTGAATTACAGATGTAAGTAATGGTATCCGAAATCCATTTTGATAAAGTCACTTTCGACACTGAAGTTCCCTTTTTGTTCTCTGCAAAGGATACAAACAACTGGTCAGATTGTCTGAATTCCTGAGCCCTGTGTAAATAGAAATGTAATTGTCTATGAATATCCAATTGGTGGAGTTTATACTCTGCCTTGTTGCCATAGTTCGGAAAAAACACTGGTAGTTCTAGCGACTGATTCAGATTGAACAATGAGCAACTTTTGGTAGGAAAGAAGGGTTGGCCCTGAGAGAAACCCTATCGTTGTGGAAAATTAAATAAGGGGAATGAGTGGAAAGGGCTTGTAATTCTGATACCCTCCTAGCTGAGGTAATGGAGATCAAGAAAATAGTTTTCCAAGTCAAAAATTTTAGAGCATAAGAACTGGCTGGTTCGAAAGGGGGAAGAATCAAGGCAGCTAGGACTAAATTTAGATCCCAAGGAGGAAGTGGTTCTCTTATTGGGGGTCTCAAAAGAATGGAAACCCTCAGAAAAACTTTGCATAGCCTGTGGGACATAACATTAGAACCCATTTCTCCCATTGGAAGTTAGAAATAGCAGCCAACTGAACTCGGGTAGTTGCTGCTGCTGCTCCTTGGTTAAACGTTTCCACCAGGAATTCTAGTATCTTTGAAATGGGTGCAGTAAAAGGATCAATATTACTGTTGACAGCCCAACAATAGAACCATTTCCATTTACTAGTATACAGTTTCCTCGTAGAGGATTTGTGAGAGGAGATGAGAATATGTTGTGTGGCCGGGGAGATGTCAGGAAGCCTGGCTAAACCGGGAAGTGGAGGAACCAAACTGTCAGCTTGAGGGTCTGTAAGGAAGGATGGAGTGTGCCCGACTGATGCATCAGCAGGTCCGGAGCTGGGTCCAGGATCCACGGCTCCTCCAGGAGATGGGGCCATAGAAACGGGAACCAAATTTGACAAGGCCAGTAGGAGGCAAAGAGGATTAGCTTGCAACCTACCGATTTTTCTTTCTGAAGAACCTTGGGGATCAGGGGATCAGAGGAAAAGTACAGTTGTATACCTACCATAAATGTAGATGTTCGAGTGTATTCACTGTTGCAGTCATTACTCTTGGGTTATCCTGCTGGCAGGCTACCATCAGTCGGCCAGAATCCAAAGCCTAGGTCCGGCGTCGGCTGCTGTCGCCTCTTCCCTGACGTCAGTGCGCTAGGGGTATAAAAGATGCAGCCGATGCCATTTTCTTCAGTTTTTCTTGCCCCAGATGTCAGGTGCCCCCAAATTGGAAGGCTGAAAAATATGCCAATAAAAATGCATGCACAAAAATAACATTTCCTTCATCTACAAGCAAATACACCAAAAAGGTTGTATAGGATGGAGAAGTGCAGATAAGTCCCAGCAAAGAAAAGGGGGATGGTGGGTGGGTAACCTGGACTGCAACAGTGAATACACTCGAACATCTACATTTATGGTAGGTACATAACTGTACTATGTTCATTGTGTTTCACTGTTGCAGTCATTACTGAAGCCCAAAGCTGAGGAAGGGCGGCTGGCTAAATAGGGTTAGGAGAGGCTATGAGGCCTTGCAGGACTGCAGTGGCAAAGCCTGCTCTGGACTTAGAGTAAAGAGGTAAGTGGTAGTGCTTTGTGAAGGTGTGCACTGAACTCCAAGTTGCAGCCTCTAAGATATCTTTGGTTGGTACTCCTCTGAGGAAGGCTGCTGAAGTGGCTGCTGCTCTGGTGGAATGAGGCCTAATGTCCTTAGGCACTGATTTGCCATGTTGAAAATAGCAGAAATGGATGCAATTGCCTATCCATTTAGAAATAGTCTGTTTTGAGATAGCCTTTCCTTGTGATGCTGCAGCATATGACACTAAAAGGTGCTCAGTCTTTCTGAAAGCTTTAGTTCTGTCCAAGTAGAAGCGTAACTGCCTGTGTATGTCCAAAGAATGCAGAATTTTCTCACCTTTGTTCTGTGGGTTAGGATGAAAAGTAGGCAAGTGAATGGTTTGGTTAAGGGGCCACACTGGAGTCATGGAGCCATGAGTGCTTGTAACTCCGAGACTCGCCTTGCAGAGGTTATTGCTAGGAGCAGAGCTGTTTTCCAGGATAAGAATTTAATATCTGCTGTTGATGCTGGCTTGAAAGGAGGCAGTGTCAGTTTTTCCAAAACATAATTGAGGTCCCAGGCCGGAATTGCTGCTCTCCTTGGAGGTCTAATGTTTTTGGCCCCTCTGAGGTACTGCCTTATTAAGGGATGAGAAAAGATAGGTGGTTCCGTATTGTAAAGGGCTGAAATGGCATAGGCATGAATCTTAATTGATGAGAAAGAAAGGCCTTTGTTTAGCATCTCAGTTAGGTATTGTAAAATCTGAGGGATATTTGGTACACACGTGTCACTGCCTTGTTCCTGGTTCCAAGCACAGAATCTCTTCCATTTTTCTGCATAAGATTTTCTGGTACTGGGCCTCCTGGCCTCCAAGATAACATCCATAACAGCTTTGAAAGAGGAGTGTTCTGAATGGCTACATTATCCGCCATGCTGCCAGATTTAAGGTCCTGGGTTGGCTGTGCAGGATCTGATTGTTTTGTTGGGTCAGTAAGTGAGAAGTTTGAGGCAATATCCATGCTGGACCTTGAGACAAGCTCTTTAGGATTGGGTACCAGTGCTGGCGTGGCCAGTCTGGTACAATCAGTATCATTTTTGGCTTCTCTTGTCTGACCTTTAGGAGTACCCTGGGAAGGACAGGCAGTGGGGGAAAAGCATATACCTTTAGATTTTTCCAGCTGAAGGATAGGGCGTCCACTTTCCATGCTTGCTTGTGATAAATCCTTGTTGCAAAATCTCTGCAATTGGCAGTTGTGAGGGGAGGTGAATAGATCTATGTCTGGGCATCCCCATTTCCTTATTATCATGCTGAAGACTTGTGGATCCAGTTTCCATTCGTGAGGATCCATGAGGTTTCTGCTTAGTTCGTCTGCCAGAGTATTTGTTTTTCCTGGCAGGAAATGTGCTTGCAGGTGAACTTGAAAAGCCAATGCTGTGTCCCATAAGGTCATTGCTTGCCTGCAGAGGGGGTAGGAATGTGTACCTCCCTGCTTGTTTATGTACTACATGACCGTAGTGTTGTCTGTCTTTATCAGTAACTGTCTTGGATGAAGCAGGTCCTTGAAAGCTGTCAGGGCATTTTGAACAGCTAGCATCTCTTTTTGATTGATGTGAAGATGCATCTGGTTTGCAGGCCATGTGCCCTGAATACATTTTCCTGCCATATGGCCCCCCCCCAGGCATAATCTGATGCATCCGTTGTCAGTGTCTGTTTGGCTGTGGGTAATCTGAATGGCAGACCCTTGTTGTGGTGACAGGCTTCTGCCCACCATCGAAACTCCGGTTGCAGGCAGGGAATGAGTGCAATTACTGTCTCCAGGCTGTGGCAATGCTGAGTCCAAACACTTTTTAGATACCATTGTAGTTTCCTCATATGCAGTCTGGCATATGGAATTAGTAGAATGCAAGATGCCATGAAACCCAAGGCCTGCAGGATTTTCCTTGCAGATAAGTGGGTTTTTGTTGCCAATTTCTTGAAGTAAGTAGTCAGTTGCTTTTGTTTGTCTGGCGTGAGATAAGCCATCTGGGCAGTTGTATTTAAGCTTGCACCCAAGAATATTATCTCTTGAGAGGGCACTACTTTTGATTTCTTTTCATTTACTGTGTACCCAAGGCAAATTAGTAAACTTTTTACAAACGCCAGATGCTTCAGAAGAATGTCTTTGTTCTCTGCTTGAATTAGGCAGTCGTCCAAGTATGGATATATTTGAATTCCTTTTTGTCTGCAAAACGCAATTACTGGTGCCAGGCATTTTGTGAAGACCCTGGGTGCAGTAGATAAGCCAAAAGGCAGTGCAGAGAATTGGTAATGCATTTAGCCAGCTATGAATCTGAGATATCTTCTGCAAGATTGTCTGATTGGGACATGCAGGTATGCCACTTTTAGGTCCAAAGTTACAAGCCAAGCCTTCTTGCCCAGCATGGGCAGTAGCTGCTGTAGAGTCAACATCTTGAAATTTGGAACTTCCAGAAACGTATTTAGTATAGACAGGTCCAGTATTGGCCTCCAGGTTTTGTCCTTTCTGGGTACTAGAAAGAGTCTGGAGTAAAATCCTTGCCCCTGCTCTTGTTGTGGTACTTGCTGAATGGCCCTCATGTCCATGAGGGCAGTAATTTGTTTTTGTGCCTCTGCCCATTGATTGTGTGGCAGGTCTGGCATACCTTTTGACCTTGGTAGGGTGTGAAAATGGAACCTGTAGCCTTGGGACACTATGTTCAGGACCCATTTGTCTTGGGTAATCATTTGCCAATTTGATGAAAAAAGTGCTAGTTTTCCCCCTAAGGGGGCTGCCAAATGAAAAGTGCTTGGATCTGGTAGAGGAAAGTCATTGGGACTGTTTCCTGTAAGGTTGTGATTTGTCTTCTCTGCTTTTGGAGGTAGGAGCACCCCATTGTTTAGGCCTGTGTGAGCCTTGGGGCTGAGATCTGCCTCTTTGTGGTCTGTCAGACACTGAAAAGGACCAATTTTTAGAGGGCCAGTTCCTGCTAAACCTGGGTGGCTATACCTGTAAGAAATCCTTGACTGTCTGCATGGATTTTACTTTATCCTCCATTTTTTTCAACACTTCTTCTGCTTTAGTACCAAACAAAGTATCATGCTGTAATGGTGCATCTAATAATTGCTTTAACATGATCAGGCAGATTCTGTTCCTTTAACCAAGCATGTCTCCTAATAACAGATCCTGTAATAGCGGCCCTGCAAGAGGCCTCCAGTGAATCATAACCACATTGCAAAGTATGCTTTCCCACTTGTTCAGCTGCATGCAATAAATCCTGCAATTCCTTGTTCTCTGAACATTCAGCATTTGTCAACATTTTCTGTTTAAGCAGTGACATTAAATATTGCTGATATTTAAGCATATGAAACTGACAATTTAAAGCCCTTACAGCCAGGGTAGCAGAAGTGTAGACTTTTTCCCCCATCTGTCTAGAGCCGTAGAATCCCTATCAGAGGGGACAGGGTTTTTGCAGTGAACTAGCAAGGGGTCTGTGCTGAGGAAGCAGCAGAAAGTCTTTGAGCCTTTTCTTAGATTCAGAATAATCTTGGCTCTCCCAGTGGAAATGCTCCCTCATGGTATGCAGGGTTTCCTCAAAAGAATAATCCTCAGGAGGAGAGGCTGAAGGAATGGATTCTTCAGCATCAGAATCCTCATACGGAAGCATGGAGTAATCCTGTTCAGAAGAGGAATCAGAGGAAATGGAAAGCTTATCAGAAGAATCATACTCTCTCTCTTGCCTAGGCCTCTTATCAGGAGGGGGATGGGAGCCCCTGATCAAACTAATTTTCGGCCATTTTGAGCATCTACATTTTAGGCATGGAAGTCTGAGATGGAGAATGCTGTACTTGTTTCTTTGTCTTTAGAGCTGCTTTAGTCTTTGTCTTTGAAGCTGAAGATGGCTTAATATATAGTTGTGTAGGTCTGAAGACACCCTCAGAAGCCGATGCCTGCTCAGCGGCTCCGGACCCATCTGAGGGAATGATTTCCGAGTGTCCAATACCTTGAGTTTCCAGAGGCCCAGTTGGCTCCACTTGGGAGTCGGAAGCGGCCTGTGGCTCTGAGGTAGCGGGCACCAGGGGCTGCGAAAGCCCCTCACTGAGAACTGGCGAACCGGCGACTGGCCTAGCAGAGGCTTCGTCGTCGGTTTTGGACCTCGGATGCCTATCCTTTTCCTAGTCCTTGCGTTTTTTGTAAACTCCGGTTGTCGGCTGGTCTGACGGCATTATATAATTAAATCTTCGGCCAAAGTAATGAAATGCAAAATCGAACCAACGCTTGATAGTGCGTTGTTTAAATCTAGCACAAAACCGACAGCTAGCAACGTTGTGATCACAGCCTAGGCAAGGAATACAGTAAGAGTGAAAATCCTTATGAGGTATGCTTGCTTCCCACAAGAAATACAATTGTTAACTTTTTCTGACATCGGTCTGGAGCAAGAAAAAAGTTTTCCCAACGGGGTACATAGCTTTAATGAAGACTTCAGTTCTGAAATTCGGATTTGAAAATCTCAGGAGTCGGCCGACCGGCACTTGCGAACTGCTTTTGCTTCAGGCACCGCGCGGCAAGAAAGACTGAAGAAAATGGCGTCAGCTGCATCTTTTATACCCCTGGTGCACTGACGTCAGGGAAGAGGCGACAGCAGCCGACGCCGGACCTAGACTTTGGAATTCTGGCCGACTGAGGGTAGCCTGCGAGCAAGATAACCCAAGAGTAATGACTGCAACAGTGAAACACGATGAACATCGGAGGAAAGGCATACAGAAGTCCCGGGAGTCAATCATGAACAAGTGCATCCCTGGGTGATTGTCCTGTTAGGGGAACTAGGGTAAAATAGCTGCTGCATTTGGCATTGATGGATGTGGCAAAAAGTTCACAGCAAGCCTGGCCCCATTTGCGAAAGATCTGATTTGCAATGTCTTGTTTCAGGAACCACTCATGAGGCATAAGGATACTCCTGCTTAGTTTGTCCGCTATCACATTGGATTTCTCCGGGATGGATGTGCATTGCGATCAGAAAGCATTGGGAGGACATAGCCCACTGCCATATTCTTAGGACCTCTTGACATAAGGGATAGGATCTGGTTCTGCCTTGTTTACCATACCACTGACATATTGTCTGTCTGAATTGCAATCATCCCTGTGGGGAGAGAGCTGTGAAGTGCTTGCAACGCCAGGAGCACCACTCTCATCTCGAGTACATTTATGTGCAAATGGTACTTGTGTTGTTCCCAAGTTCCCTGAACAGTCGGTCCCAGATAATGCCTCCCCACCCTATCTGGTAAGTGTCTGTGGTCACTGTGGCCACTGGTTGGGTGAGAACGAACAGTCTGCCTATCATCAGCTGGGTGAACTGAAGCCACCATTTTAGATCCTTCTTGCAGGTCTCCATGATGAGAATTTCATGAGACATGGGTAGATCTTGCATGGACCATTGAGCAAAGAGGAGCCACTGCAATAACTTCATGTGGAAATGCGCCAAGGGAACTATAGTTATAGCTGCTGCCATTGAGCCCAGGACTTTGGGAACAAATCTTGCTTGAGTCTTTTTCCTCCTGATTAGAGTTGCAACTTGGTTTCGAATGGTGGACACTCTCTCCTGAGGCAATTTTGCTATTATGTCTTTGGTGTCTAGATCTGCTCCTATAAATGTAATATATTGACAAGGCAACAAGGCAGATTTTTCATAGTTTACAGTGATGCCTAGCTGAGAACAGAGGTGTACTGTGGTGTCCCTTGTCTCGGTTAGTCAATGCTCGGTGGTGGCGGTAAGGAGCCAGTCTAGATATGGAAGCACTCAGAATCCTAGATGCCTCAGATGAGCCGTGACTACTGCCATGCATTTGGTGAACACCCAGGGGGCTGTGGTGAGGCCAAAGGGCAGAGCTCTGAAATGATAGTGAATGGCTCCCAGCCGAAAACGTAGAAATCTCCTGGATTGCCTGTCCATCTTGATATGGTAGTACGCATCCTGAAGGTCGATGAAGCACATCCAATTATCCTTTCCCAGAAAGGGAAGTATGGACTGCAGTGTCACCATCCGGAACTTTGTCTTTTTGACAGACTTGTTGAGTCTGCTGTGGTCCAAAATGGGCCTCCAGTCCCCTGTTTTATTTGGTACTAAAAAGAACCTTGAGTAAGTTCCGGATCCGATTTGGTCTGTGGGGACTTCTTGGATGACTCTTTTTCTTAGCAACTTTTGAACTTCTAGAGTTGCTTGTTCCCTCAGATTGGGTGGCACATCTGGGACGGATTTTTGTTTTTGGAGAAGAGGTGGCATGGAGAAAGGAATATTGTATCCCCTGGATATTATCGACTGTACCCATGTGTCTTCTGTGATCTCTTGCCTGGCTTCTGGGTACAGTGACAATCTTCCCCCGACTGCCTCCAGAGGTGGACAGGCGGGCTACCTTTCAGGAGCACTGGAAGGGCCTTCCAGAGAACGCATCTCTGTCACCCTGACTCTGCAGACCCCCTTCTGCTGCGAGGGTGGTGTCTCCCATTATTATTCCCCCCTTTGCCCCGGGGGGGATTCACCATGTGTGTCAAGTGAAGTTCCCTGGGATTTCCGGAACCACATTTTTCCACCCTTTTGACCTTTGGGGTAAGGTCAAGAAGGCATAAAAAAATGTACTCCCACAGCAGAGAGAGTCTTGCCATCCTGCTCAAACCTGTTTAGAGTCTCTTTTACCTTAGGCCCGAACAACGACGAGCCGTCAAAGGGGGCGTTTGTAAAGGAGGACTTGAAAGGCTCTGCAAATTGACAAATGCGCATTCAGGAATGCCTTCATAATGCGACTCCTGTGCCTGCAGCCCTGCTCGCTCCATCAGCTGCATAGGAGATAAGCCGCATGGAAGAGTTAACTATCGAAGATAAGGTCGCAAGCTGAGAAGCAGTCTTATCTACAGCTCCCGCAGCTGTAGTATCCTGTAGAGTGTCTCCTAGCTATTTCAGGAGATCCCTCTGAAGACAGGTGAAATGGGATAGATAATTCACCGACCTGAGAGTAAAGGCCGCTGAAGAAAAGACACACTTCCCATATCTGTCCATCATATGGGACTCTTTGTTCAGCGGATGGGCAGATGTAGAAGTCTCTACTAATTCCTTCTTAGTGGCCGCCGCCACCACCATGGCATCAACTGGCACACCCATGGATAGGAAGGATTTGTCATCAGGGGCCTTTATGAATTTATTGGGCCTCCACGGAACTGGCTCCATCGATTCTGAAGAGCTACACACCTTTCGACTTACTACCCCCAGCAGCGGGTCGAAGGACACAGACACCCAAGAGGTGGAGGGTTGGGAAATGAATGCATCCAGGTACATGGACTCGTCCACAGAAGGGGAAAGGGACTTCCAGCCACCCCTCTGCCTGAGGATTTCCAAGATGTTGGAGAATGAGACATCCTCAGAGGGGGACCATGGAGACCCTTCGGAGTCCAACAAGTTCGTGTCCGATGTCAAACTCAGGGGACTCCACATGCTTCCTCTTACATGTCCTCTTCCTGGGGACCTCCTCAGGGGGATGCTCTAGGGAGGTTTCGGAAGAGGGGGGGTGTCGCCCAATGGGGCGTCCTGGGGCACTGGTTCCCTGCACTTAGAATGGAGGGGTGGTGAGAGGGAAGACACTGGCTCCATAGGGGATGTAGTAGCTGAAGCCGTGGGAGGAGCTGTCTGAGAGGACAGCACACTCCTCATCACTTCGAAGGCACCATGCTCCCAGCCTAAGAGTGTCCCCAGCTCCAAAGAGTCGAGAGACCTTTCCCGCACTGAGGGTGATGGCTCCGAGGCTGATGTGGGAGCCGAGCTCACCTGCACCGAAGCTCCAAGAGGGAGAGTGGGGTCGGACAAGGGTCTGATGCCGCTCTCCCCCATGGAGCTGATGAAGGAGTGTCTGCTCCAAGATCCCTCAGCAGAAGGAGGTATCGAGGAGATCAGAGTGGAAGTCAGAACCGAGAGACCGGAGGTTTTCAGAACAGATGGTTCCACCACAATGACTTCCATGCACTCCGGCTCAGAGCTCAGGTGAGTCGAAGGAGGAATAGACAGTCTGGGTGGAAGAGTAGTCGGCTCCACATCCATACGGACTGGCCCGATAATATTTTGGCGAGAGCTGGTGTCTTGAGCTCCACATCATCATCTGAAAGACTCCTAAATGATCGAGAGGAGTGGCTGGATGATCGGTGACTGCCCGCCACAGACTGCAGGAGCATTGACTGTGGCGTGGACCGCACCAGTTCCAATGAAGGAGATCTAGTCCTTTTATGACTCCTAGACGGCTCTGACGACATGGATGGAACCGCGGGAGATAAAATCTTGTCGGACCTGAGAAGTTTCGGATCCAACGAATTGGTAGATTTTTCTAAGTGCCTTGACAGCTCCAAAGTCGGAACCAACGATGTTGTCGGTTTGGGTGATTTCCCTGGTTTACTAGCCTGATTCCCTTCTGCTGGAGTGTCAAAAGGCCCTTTTAGTAAACCTTGCAAGATAAGTTTGTTTTTGCGCGCCTATAGGACGCTGGCACTGAAAGCATGACAAATAAAACATGAGTCCTGTATGTGCATGGCCCCCAAACAATAAACGCAACTCGTATGTCCATCAGTGAGGGACATTTTCTGGGAGCATGAGTCACATTTTTTGAATCCAGAAGGTCTGGATTCTTTCGGCGCTTCTTTGGACATTATCACAAAAAACAACAACAAAGCCCAATACAGTAACTATGATACGCTAAAGCTATAGGCTTTACAATAACCACTAAAAACTAAGAACTAACCCCATTTTTTTTAAATAACAAAAAACAGAAGGTAGGAAGGAAACGGAAGGGGGACAGCCTCTAAGTTAAATGACAACTCCCCCTACCGAGGACAGCCCAACTTAAACAGCTACTCCTTACCAGAAAAAGAAAGGCAGGGAATAAGGGGAAAGCCCTCTTACTGAAACGGGCTAAGAGTAAGGGGGAATCCTCTAAGAAAAATTGATTCGACAAGGGGAAAGGGCCTGGAGAAACAACAGCCTAAACAACAGCAACAACAACCAGAAAGCAGAGATAGGGGGCTAAACAAACACTACTAAACTACAGAGAGACCATGAAGGAATATCAAGATTTAAACCAGAAAACAACAATAAAATTCAAAAAACTTAGCCTGAACCAGTATCCAGCAATCTCGAACCTTCAAGCGGCAAACGAGATCTGGGTAACTAGCACTAGGCATGATGGGATATGGACTAGCCATGAGCCAGTGGAAGCTCTTGAGCTTTAGAATATGGCCGAGTCAGAGCCGAGGGTCTGCTCCGAACCCAACCAACAAGAAGGAAGGCGAGATAGGGACAACATAACATCAAATACTTTAAATTTGTTTATTAAGTCAGTTATTCATAATGCATGCAGACAGTGTCAGTGTATGTCCATTTTTTAAATTTTAATAATTGTATATGCTACTATAAAATGAAGTAACAAAATACATACTACCGAGACTAAATGCAAAACTGAAAATCACTGACCCTGACATAAAACAGTATGAAATAAAAGTTACAAATTCAATGACGAAGATGATGTGGTTAAAAACAACATGCTGCTTTGTTCTGCATTCAGTGCTATCAAGGGTGTGAAGTCAACATTACACAAAACAAAACCCCATGCTTTTTTATTAGAAAGTGATGCCATTTATTTTTCAGCATACACATTATCATCATGCTTAAAAAAATAAATCTGCAGATATTGAAAGAGTATAAACTGAAACCAATTTAAAATGCAAATGTATGGATTCTCTCTTTTTTTAACCCATTCTGTGTTGTTCTACTCAGCAAAATCTTCACTTTCAATACCAACAATTCTAGCTTCCACAGTCTCCCACTCATTAGCTAGCCTGGTCCTTTGAACCTTGCAGTGGCCTAGCATAACCCTTACCCTGTTGATCTTTTGTCTTACAAGAGGAGTCATATCCTTGAACATAAGCAAGTTTCTATATAGAGTGTGAGGAAAGTAGAACTTGGCCCTTGTAATGGATTAGTGGACCTGGTTGCTTTAGCAGCTTTGAAGTGATCACTGTGAATGGCACCTGTACATTGTTCTTCAGCGAGCTGTGATGCATGATAATGTCATCAAGGCTCACATATGCTTCATCACCCTGACGAAGGGTATTCACCAAGGGAGAATGTTACTTACTTTATAACACTTTTACCAAAGTGCTTTGCAAAGAGGCAAATACATAATTGAAGGAGTATTTAATCTAATGATTTGCTTCTGGATGGAGACTGTCACTCCTTTTGTAAGACAGTGGAAGTTCAGTGTTGTTTTTGTATTTTAACTGTACTGGTATTTGTTGAATTACTTTCATAGTTCCACAGTTCTATTTTCAGTATTTTTGGTTCATCGTTAGGTAGCAGGGAAAGTGTAGGCCATCTCATTAACATGTCTTTCCCAAGACCTTCTAGTCACACCTCTCTCACTACTTGTGACTGACAAGAGATCTAAAGAAGGCTTCCATAACTCCCCTCTTCGCTGAACCATCACTAATTTTGAACCCTTTCTTGTCCACTAATATTCTCATATATGTATGCTCTGATGTTTCCTTCCTGTACTTTCCAAAGCAGTAATTCAACTATTTTCTTTCCTCCTCCTCAATCATTCAACATTTTCCCTACCTGGTTACAAACTGCAGTGTTTCTCACTCTGTATTTCATAGTGAATTACTATTTCTCTTCGATTCTCCTAGTCAACTTTGTCAGTATTCCTGCAAACTCTTCTATGAATAGGCACACCTCTTTCTTTCTCTTCTTTGTTTCAGATATGAGCTTCCTCTACCAGACTGCCTTCACTGCATCCTACAAATAGCCCCACAAGTCTGCTTCTCTACCTCCCCTTTCTGTCACTGCTCTCCTCCACCAGTGAACTAAACTGAACTTTTTCTTGGCATCTCTTTCAGTGTATACCACTGCACTTCCATATATTTTTCCTTTCCTCTTCTCATTTCATTGCCCAATCCAGTAGTACCTGTGCACTATCTTATGCAGTGATATCTACCCCTGCCCCCAGTAAGCCCTTATGGGGACTATCCAGACATCTCGCTTGTTTCATACCATCTCTAATAAACCAGAGAGAAGCCCATTCTTTATGACTCATTAGGATTTTTATGGCCCTCCTACTTATAATTCCTTATCACAAATCTATCCAGATACTTGGTTTGCTTTATTGCAAACAAGACAGCAATCCCGTCTCTGTGGTTCATTAGCATCTTTAAGATCTCACTACTGCCCATGTTGACTTCTTTCCTTTTTTAGTGTAAACTTGTGTATTCATCCATTGGCCTGTATTAAAACTCCCCTGCAAGTTCATAATCTCACATTCCTCTAACCATCTTCCATTCCTCAAAACATCACACAAAATTCCTCCTTTCCACACTAAATCCATAGACAAATCCTTCTTTCCAGGTTCTCCCATGTACTTTTAGATTCCATGGAAGCTTTCTGTCATTTTGTTTCTTAATTGCATCTCCGTTTCCTAATTATACTTTCCATACCACAGGATCATCATCCCTCTTTTACCTTTCTCAGTCAGTGGCAAAGCAAATGTGTTTGTAAAGGCTAGGAATTGCTTAAGAAAAACAGCTTCTAGTACTTAACAAAACCCAATAATTTACTCACTTTCATGGACCAGATAAATATTCTTCCATACCACAGCTAGTTTTAGCTTCTTACAGTTAGCACAAATCAGGGTAATTCAGGAAAAATAAACAATGACATAGTGTCCAGTGAAAGTTTAAGAAGCCAATTATTCACAGCAATCTTACTTGTAGCAAAATGCTAAAGAAGCACCTCATTTTATTTTGTCTAGCCTGTGTCACAGCAAAGAGAAACAAACTACAGACTGAATACAAAATCAGTATAGCAGTCCTCATCACAGCAGTTTAGGGATATAACAAATTAAAATACAATACCAAGCAGTGGTTTTGATACATTATTAGAGCCCAGAATATCAAGGCACAATGAAAAATAGTTATATTTTCTCAGTTCCTGGGCACAGTTGTCCTTCAATGTTTGGTATATGAGTGGGAAAAAAAAATCAAACAGCTATCCATATTCCATCTTTTACAGCTAAAGTACACCCAAGAAATCCCTCCTGAATCTGGTACATTCACGTTTGTGGCTCCTTCACACTGCAACACAATTCCAACTTTTGTAGAGTATGTCTGAGTGTACTTATCTCTGTACAGAATGGTACAATGTGATCAATTTTTGGTCAGTTCTTTATAAATAAGTCTCCTTGGCCCTAAACCAGACTCTGCATACCAAAAAGAGTTAGGGTTGGGACACTAAAACCCTTATGTTGCTTTCATTTTACCACTGTGCCATATATTCCAGTTCTGCCAGGTGGAGCTCTTTGACTGGGGTTGTTGCTGTGCTTCAAGTCTCCCCACCAACATATCTTGCATCTAGATGGGAAATGCACTGTGGTTTGGGCCACTCCATCCCCTACTTTCACATGTGGTTTGCAATGTTTTGCCCCCCAAACAACGTATGACAGCTTTCATTTCACAGATACATAGCCTCTCATCTTCATCTCCTCTGGCCCCCTGTAACACTTTATGAATGGCATAATTTTGCAACTCTTGTACAGCAACATCTTGTGAATTATGTGGGCATACACCTCTTGTCTTACATCACCTTATGAAACTGTTTGAACAAGGTGAGACTAAGTTTAGAATATATAGGAGCAGTACATGGAATGCTGGCTCTCTCAGACATTCTGAGTATGCTTTTCTCACCAGCTCCAATCAGATCACTTAGGATTCCATCTTGGTTTGCCTACATTTTTTGCTGCTCCAGTTCTTTCCTCCAAAACTCTCTCTGATTATTACTCCACAGTATATTCATTCAGCTACACTGATAGCCACTCATTTTTTTTCTGAAATGGCATTTACAGAATTTAGCATTGCTCACTTTTGTCTCTGCTAATAAAAGTCTTTTAACTGCATTCATCTTTGATGTTTGGCATTGGATCTTTTTCCTGGCTTCCACATACTCACTGTCACACTATCCCCCCCCAGCAGACTCAAGGTCACATGTCTTCATAAATGTTATGTTGCTGAATAGCAATGCACTTTGGGTAACACTCTTTCCCATTTTACCTTCTGAGATAAGTTCCGTGACACAAAGCGATAAAACCGGACTATAGGATTCGTTAGGGCATACAAAATAATGCCTAGCCATTTAGCTGTATGAGAACCCCAGCTCTCTCATTCTTCTCCTGCTGTGGTTGTGGTCCTTATTTCCACTGATCTAACAGGCTGTCTCCAAAGGAATGATCATGTGAAGGAAAGGCTCACCAGGATATTTCCACTACAGCAAGAGTAGCTGAAAAGGATGGACACCAAAAGCCAGAAGTGATCAAGATGGAAAAAATAAGACAAAAAAATTTGCACACTTGACGAAATGTTATTTTCCAAGCTTATTTTCTCTTCCTGCATCTCAAACTTTATATATATGGTGATCTTTACACACTTTGGATTTGAACATGATACCAAATCACTTAAGTGATTTAAATCAGAAGCATCTTTTTGAAACTGCCATTCTGACCCAATATTAGTCACTCCTTTCCATGACTTGTCACTACTTGACTATTTTCTAGAAGCACTGAGCACTTTTCTAAAACCTAGGTTATCCTATCCCATACCCAAGTGTAACACTGCAAATAAGCATAATCCCTGTAACCAACAACAATTAGAGAATTTTCTTCAACCCTACAAGTGTTGACCACTATGCACAGAACAGTGTACTGCAACAGTTGAGGTGCATCTCTTAAGGGAATGACTTTGGAATGCAATGCTGTCTTTCTTGTAAACAGTTCACATATTTAAAATAGTAAATTACAATGCCACAAGCTAAACAAGCAAGGTCATACCATTCCATTATGAATCACTAATAATGATCTATCCAATACCTCAAAAGTCACACAGAAAAAGAATGTTTATGAAATAATGGGATCAGCAAGAACTAGGGCTGTAACATGCAGACATAAAATGATAATCCTCAAAAATTATTTTCCTACTCTACAAGTAGTGTAAAACAAGGATGTTGTTGTGTCGTTCGGCTTTTCCCAGTTAGGGGTCGCCACAGCGGAACTCCGGTCCGCTAATGATTGGCAGTAGATTTTTATGTGCCGAGTTGCCAGCTCTGATGCACAACCTTCAACGAAGGTACGCCCATTCACGCATGTCGCCACACAGAAGACGCTCTAGCTGAGAATCGAACAGGATAACGTCTTACTGTGAGGCGACAACGCTACCGCAGCACCACCACTGCGGAACTAGTGTAAAACAAGGATATCTGAATATAAAATCTGCTAAATTATAAAGTAAAAGTAATTTATCTGACATAGCCTTTAATCTATGGATGAATTATTGTGGTGTCTCATAAGTGTTGATGCAAAAAAGGGGACTGTTGTCAAAACTATGTATACTGAAGATGAAGTGAGTCAGAAGCCAAAAATGAGAAGTCATACTGCTTCACGATCACTGCACAGAGAACTCAAAAAACAGATACAGCCGAATGTTACCAAAGTGACAAGTAGTAATTGTGGAATTTGAATGGACTGCATAACAGCATACCTGAAGTGCTTGGAAGTAAAAGGAGTGAAAGCTGTGGAGTTCCTGCACAGACAACAAGCAGCCATAGGGGCTAAGTGTCAGGCAATAAACAGCCAAGATAAATCAGCAGTGACAGCAAAATATACTGAGTAAGTAGAGCAGCTGACTGGAATGGAAATAAGGCAAGAAAGAAAAACGTGAGACTCCTAAGAGTGACAAAAGGACAGACTTGATGGATTATATGAAAATCAAGATGCCAGGCTGAAACACATTTTCAAAAGATCCACTGGAGGTTGCAGCTGTGAAACATTTGCCAATGCCCCAGTCATAAATGGCATATGGAAAGCCTTGGCCAATAGTGTTTTCAATATGCTACAAAAATGAGCAACTGCTGTGGCATTTTTGTAGAAAATGATCCAAGTGTCTGGATGACCAGACTGTGTGGAGTTTGATTACACCAAGATGACCATGAAACCTCAGTTGTGATTTGTAGAGGCAATAAAGGAACATAAAAATAAAAAAGTGGAAGTATAAATGGACATTTCCTGCTTCTCTGAAATTGTTTTGGGTTCAGGTTATGTTGACTTCTAAGAATCCACATTAAACAATCAAGATAAAGGAACTACTATTGAGATTGGCACAGCTTCAATTCGAGCAGAACAAAATGGGGCTGTCAAGCTGAGAGAAACCGACACCAATGGAAAGAGAAACAGAGAGAGAGAGAGAATGAATGGGAAGAGTATATATATATATACACACACACACACACACACACACACACACACGAGTAATAAGACACTCCTCTTTTTGTGTATAATAACATTATGGATTTACTTGAACTGTATGGACTGAATAACATAAGAAGGGTATGTTAAGCAATGTTCTAGCCTGTTATATACTTGAGGAAAGATCGGGTTTTAGTATAGATGTTTGGCAACAACTATTTTAAATATATAGAAGCATTATGAAAAACATATGAGAGACAGTGGCTGTTAACTGGATAACGGACTGCTTCTCTGTTACTGTCAAGATTTATATATTAGGTTAAGTTAAAGTTTATTGTTTTTAAGCAGGTGTCCATGTTTCTTCACACTTGCCAGTGACAATGACAGAAGCTGATTAAATATCACAGAAAAAGATGAAGTATTAATCATATGCAACTTCTAATACAATGTCTGAATGACTACATGATGAAGTATGAACCCCATGAAAATACTCATGTTGTTTGAACTACCAAACAGTGAAGCAATAACCATAAGCCTGAGGACCCTTATGAAATCTAGCAAAATATCAGCTTTATAGAAATTCTAACTTCACTTTACGTTGAAATTTGATGCAGTACTAGTTGTAATTCTGTGCAAGCTATTAAATTAAGGGGGACATCTATATTACAGTTGTTTGCATATAATAAGATATGTTATTTTATTTCAAAAATACTGTTATTTGGGATCATATTATGTGAAAGCAATAAAGCAAATGTTTGTGTTTATAAGGGTTTAAATAAATGTACAAACTGCACAATTAAAGAAGAGCCATTTTCTGGACCTTATTCGGGTACTGGAAGACATAATGAATCATTAGTCACGTGGAAATGTAATGTTCACTTTGATTACAATTTGTTAAATATCAGGCATAAGACTGTGCAAACTATTATATATATATGAAGGAGAAAATCTACTTTATAAGGGCTTGGAAAAATATGTGAATCATTAATCAAATGGAAGTGTAACATGGAATAATTTAGAAAAATATATGAATCATTAATCATATGGAAATGTAACACTGAATAATTTAAAAAAATATATGAACCATTAATCATATGGAAATTTAACACTGAATAACTTGATACTGAGGAAATTAAGAACAATTAACTTTAAATGAATACAAATATAAAATAAAAGTATAGCAAACTTGTCAGCTAGGGTTACATGCAATGATACAACTGCTCGCTATTACTGAATTCAAAATAGGTTTAGCAAGGATTGCTAAAATAAATAAAATATTTGATATTACCAAGACTTGTGAATAGTGAGCTGCCTCAGCTATGATCAAATCTGAGGGATGAAAGATGGACATAGACATGTTTAAACAGGAGCAACAAGAAGTTGATTAATTGCTAGAAAGTTGAGAATCTTTCTAGGAATATTTAAATTTAAATGAGGCAGTTGTTTGCCCTGACTGGAACAGCTGGCTCAGTCATGATGGTCACATCACATGTATGACTGTCAGTACAGTGGGGAAGATTTGAGATTAACAATGTTTACATCAGGCACTTTTACTGTTTTTAATGACTAGAAAGGAGAACCATATTGCATGTTTAAGAAACAACATGAGATAAAACATGTTAATAACCCCCTTATTTCCTGTTATTTATGCAGATAGGTGGATATGGTGTTGGTTGAAGCAGGGGCATGATACAGACTGGAGAAGTGTACTAGTACAAAACATAAATGTGGGCACTGCAATGAAAAGATGATTTGAATGCTATGTATTAGTAAGGATGCTGCCTGTGGAACTGAGTAGGAAAGAAAATGGTGTTCTACTGACTAAGTTTAAACAGGTACTGTGGTAACTGAGAGAGTCAGAATTTGGATATTACTTAATATGATGTGGTATAAGGAAGATATGTAGACAGAAGATATATAAAGAGAGGTACAATCTGGGGAGGTAAGGTGGACTTTTCACCAGTAAATTGCTAATTGAACATTGCTTAGGAGAGAGGCTAGGGTACATGCACTCATAACTAAAGGGGGAGGGTAAATAGTAATAAGGCAACAAGAACACTGGCAGAGGACACAAATGATGGTTTGTTAGTAGAAATGGAGCTAGGCATGAAAGAAATAGTAAAGCAATGCTTAAAGAAATGGGGTGGTTGATGGGTGTTAAAAACAGTAATATACCAGCTTTCAGCACAGATTATTTCTGTGTTAAATTACAAAGATGATAAACGCTTTCCTAGTGGACAAAAACTGAGAAATTATAAACAGATACCCAAGAGTTAAGTCATACAACTAAAATAGGTGTAAACAGGAATACTGTTACATTGTAGAATATATAGTTATGCATGTAAGAAATGGCATGGAACTATGTCTTGTTGTTGTTTGTCTTTTCGGCTTTTTCCCTGTAAGGGGTCACCACAGCGGAACTCCAGTCCGCTAATGATTGGCTGTAGATTTTTACGAAACGCAGAGGTGCCGGCTCAACGCCCAACCTTCAAAGAAGGCACGCCCATTTATGCACGTATGTCTTTCGAATGCTACCCAACCGCGGGGAGGACATGCAGACTCCACACAGAAGGTACTCCCAAGCCACACAGAGAATCGAACGGGAGAACCTCTTGCTGTGAGGTAACAACGCTACCGCTGTACCACCGGAACTATGTCTTGTTATGATGTTGAATACATTGTAAATATGTTCATATTAAATGACATAAACAAGGAAACATTTTCAAAAATAGGCTCAGTAAAAAACAATAAGAACAAAGGTGAAAAAAGGGGAAAAAAGTATTTTGGGTCTCAACAAAGCAGAGTCAAAATTAGAAAAAAATAAACAGTACTTAGGGAATAGAATGTAATGGAAATGGAGAACACAAAATAATAGCAGTTAAAGCAGGAGGAAGGAGGAAATGCAATTAGAATACAAAGCCCCAGACTGTGAAAAGGATAAAACAATTCTTTGCATAAGGATGATGCAGCTTTTTATATACACAAAAGACAGCAAAGAAAGGCAAGAGAACAGACAGTAAAATTAAACACAGTGAATAAGTCACGAACTAACCACCATGGACATCCAAAAGACTCTTAAAATCTTTTATTAAAACGAACCCTCGATAAAAAGGAAATGTTTGTAGCAAAATAGTTGTGGAAAAACACATAAAGACACAAAAAGGTGCACCACTCAGGATAGATCTGGTTTTCCCTTCCTCAGATCCTGTTAGAACTGAAAAAAGGTGTTCCACTTAAGGAAGGCTTGACCAATCAAGACATTCATGCAAACTGACTCTTCCAGTACAAGCCAGAGGCAAGACATCCTATCAGAAACATGATGGAGAAAATACACCCTCCCTGAAATCCAGTCACTGGAAAAACTTTTAAGTACAAATTAAATCATTGCATCATTGGGTGTAAATTTACTTTATAAGTAAATGCTGCTCTAATACAGTGAATACCAGTCCTCTTTCTTCAGAAGAGTTAAAGAATTAATGCAACACCTTAGTTTAAAAAGGATATGTTAAATACATTGTAAAATAGTAGATTAGCACTCTGTTTCAATGAAGTAAGTCTTGTCACACAAAGGGCAGTGGTTCACAGTACATGAACCATAGCTGAACAGCCTAAACCAATCACAGTACCTATATGAGCCAACACCTCCAGCTCATGTCAATACAGTGTTTCTCTGCCGGGGGGGGGGGCTAAAAAGGGGGGGACACCTTTTCTTGGCTCAAAGCAGGCTGATAAAGTAAGGGAGAAATGACACACTTTTCTTTAACTGAAATCAGTGACAAACTTTAAAGTGTTTGGTCTTTAAAATAGGTTTTAATGGTGCCACACCATTAAGTCAAGGTTCACGATCAGCTCTTTGATTGATGATCCAGTCTATTCGGCACATCTCCTCCCCTTATGTTTTCAGGAATCAACTGTAGCGCCCTAAACTTGAAGGAGTGTGCAGGATGCATTCAACATGTGCTAAAGCATTGTTCTTTTCTGAATGAGCAATGCCACATATATGGTGAAGGATTGTTTCTTTGAATTGGCGATCAGTCTTCCCTATATAGAAAGCATTGCATTTTTGACAGTAAGCCACATATACTATATGCTTAATATTGCAGTTGGCTTGCACCTTTAAAGAAAATAGCTGTCCAGAAACTGGATGGCAAAACAAGTTGGAAATATTGATGTACTGACAAGCCTTACATCTTCCACATTTAACATTCCCTTTTCTGCCTTCAGTATACTGAGGTCTCCTACTAGTTCCATCTTTATAGCACAAATGTTGGTTGATATTCTTTTTATTTTTGAAGGTAAATACGGGTGCATCTCCAACTGTTGTTCTTAAACTTTGATCTTCTGTCAGCACTGGCCAATATTTCCTGATGATGTCACATACTTGTCAAACATCCGTAGAATAAGTTAAGATGCACATTAGTGGTGGAAAGGGATTGTTATGCTTAGTAGTGTTCTCATCATGTGCAGATTGACTGGAAAAATAGGGTTGACCCTTCTTCTTTCTAATGTTCTGTACGTCACAATTCTTCAGATTCACATCCCTATTAGAATAGCCTCCTCTTTGCAAATGTATTTCAAGTTGCTGAAACTCTTTTTCAAATTCATGATCAACTGTGCATAGCCTAGAGATTCTAGTAGCTTGATTTTCAAATATGTTATGGAAGACATGCCTTGGATGCATACTATCTTCATGCAGGTAGTGATTCCTCCAAGTCCTCTTTCTATGATTAACAGTCTCTGGTCCTGCATCCTGATGTAAAGATAACTTTACATCAAGAACTCAATTGCTGTCTTAGAATACTGTGCTTTAAAGAACAGGAAGGTGGACATGCTATTAAAAAAGTCTATAAATAAATTCAGTTGATTATCATCCCCTTCCCAGATGAAAATAATAGCAGTTAAAGCAGGAGGAAGGAAGAAAAGCAATTAGAATACAAAGCCCCAGACTGTGAAGAGGATAAACAATTCTTTGCATAAGGATGATGCAGCTTTTTCTATACACAAAAGACAGCAAAGAAAGGCATAAGAATAGAAAGTAAAATTAAATGGGTACAAAAACAACTAAAAATATTAATAAAACTATCAATCAGAGAAGCTGCAGGATAAAAACATACATATTCATCCCATATGTTAACAATGTCAATGACAGAAAAGTGACATCTACATATTTTCTTACATGTACATCAAAATGCTCAGGGTCTCAAAACCCCAAAGAGGCATCCATGCCCCAGGACCCTATCTTTCAGAATGGTTTGAAGTACAGGAGGGAGAGTATTGACCTGATGGATGGAGATAAGGAGCCCCAGGCCTTAGCAATATGGTATGAGAATAAACAATGCCTAGAAAATATGAAGGGTCTGTAGACAGACAGGAGTTTTTGGTCACTGGATCATGATGACGGAGTAGGAACATTGCTTCAGTGAAATCCACTTACTGGCTAGTAACTCTATTACCAGGATACCCGCAAAGAAGACATTTAGAGACCTGTAAGGAAATAAATATAAAAAAGGCGAACAGAAAACACTGACTAGAAAGAAACCTGCAGCTGTTCTGCAAAAAGTAGTTTAAGCTACAGTTTTGGTACAAGAGATAGCTTCCAGTAATTTAAAGGAAAAAATAAATCAAATGTACTCAGAGCTTATTGAAGGAGTATATCAACTCAAATAACAAAAGGCTGGAAAAAATAGAGGAAGCTTTAACTAGCTATTCAGATGAACTTATAAAACTGCAAAAAAGTCAGAAGATGAAATGAAGAAAATGCTGCCTGACTATGAGAGTTTTTAAGAAGAGCCGTTTCAAAAATGGTACTGTTAGAAGACAAAATACACAGAAAAAAATTAGATTTTCTGCTGTACCAGAGAAACTGAAAAGAACAGACAGTATTAATTTTATGAAAGCAGAAATAAGCAACTGGACTGGTATTCTACAACAGGATTTATTAATTGAAAGGGCACATCATGTGTATACTCCAAATCTGGCCATGAGAAAGCAGCCAAGACCTGTACTGGTAAAGATGCAGTCATGCCAACAGAAAGAGCTGATCCTGACAAAATTGTGGCAAAACAGCAATGTATTAAAAACTGGAGACAGTAGAATTATTTGTGGAAAATGATTATTCACTGTGCAAACATAAAGAGAAGGAAATTTATCCTGGGAATATCAAGAGGCAGGTCTGAGATTCAGGTTTCTGTAGCCAGCCTCCTTTATAATTTTTTTCTTGGAAGATCAAAGATATTTTTGGATGCAGAACAGGCTAAGGAGGAAACACAAAAATGTCTCAAACAAAAAGAAGGGGACACTGCTTCTCGCTCTTTTGATAATAAAGCTCACAGAGATATTTTGCAAATGAAACCTGTCCAATGTTCCAAAGGAAAATGCTTGAGAGACAAAAAAACACGAGTTGACTAGAAGAATCAGGAGCACCTTGGACTTGAACCAGAGTCTGGTGTTGGGAAACTGAAATGAAAAGAAAGAAGACCAGCAACACAGACATTAATAAATAAATGTAAGATTATAAAGTGTCAATCATATTTGTGAAACATGGCTTTGCAAGAAAAAGTGGCTGAGAAAGACTGGACCTTTGTTTACTTTGTTAAACTTGAGGGTGGACTGCAACACATATACCCACCTTTATATGATTAATGTTTAGAAAGACACTAAAGGAAAAAAGCAACTATATGTAAAACAGTTTTTGTTCTTAATACTATTTGTACAAAACATTTCATGATATAAACTGCATGTTATATAGTAAAGCAGATGTGTGTAGTATGGAGCCAGGGGTATCTTAAATTTGGGGTTGAAGGCGAGTCCTTTCCAGTGATTGTTGCATGTGATAAAAATATTAAAGTAAATATAAACAAATTAGAAATCTAGACATTAAAATGCAAAAGAGAAGAAAGGCTGGATAAAAGCAAGTTTAAGATAATATGTTGTACCTTGGGCTATTAGGGTGGAGGATGGGGTATAAAAGTGCACTTATTAAATTATATCTAGAGTTGAGATGTTGTCTCTTATTTTTGCATAGGTAAATGTCAGGATTAATGTCATTGGCTTAATCTAAAAGTAAGTGTTTTCTGTAAGCAAGTAGCCTTGAAAAATAAGAGAAATTGATGAATGCCATCAGTCCATCAGTAGTGCTATGCTTCAAACATATGCAATGAAAAGAGATTGTTTTTTTTTCCTTTAGCAAATGTTCAGTGGGAATTAAGAAGTCTGCATCTGAAAACAGTCATACTTTCTGATCTGATCTTATGTTTCCATGGAGATGAGCTGTCTCCTGGTGCAAGCAATTAATCTTGAAAGTTCCAAGCACTGTTTGTTGAGAGAAATGCAGCATTTAAAGGTACAAGGGCAAGCAGTTCAGTAATAAAATAAGGTTTGAAATTACTGGAAGTGAAAAACAGAAAGTGGCTACCCTATCAGCCTTAACACTTTAATGCATTTAATAGAACGGTGTATAACATAGCTTTATTTTAAGATAGCTAGTGCAATTTTTCTTAAGTTTAAAAGTTACTCTTTTCTGAAAGCAATCATGCTGTTTTTCACATCTGGGAGGGGAACAGAGTAAGAAAAGAACAGACAGTAATCAGTATAAATGATTCTAAGATATTTGTGCAGTTGTTGAACTGGGCTAATTTTTCATATGAGGAAGGCTAAAATTCATTTTTGGGGGGATACATAGTTTTGTGTGTTTGTTCAAAGTTAATATGTTATGGGGGTGTCCTGAAAATGTATTTAATTTTTTTTGAGAGTTTTCATTAAAACAAAAAGTCTTGAAAAATGTGATATAGATTCAAATGGAGATAACAAGAAGCAACTGCATAAACAATCAACCTGAGAAACATCAGTGTGTGCATGTAACACAAAAGCTGAAAATACACATTCAAAAAGCTTTCAGATATAATAGGTAGAAACAATACATTCCAATCATAATGGCTATGCTGTCCTGATTGTTTTGGGACATAAATGGCCTAACAGGTATAGAAAAAAGGTAAAAAGGAAAGAGTGTTTAATTATATTAAGAAATGCACAGTGCAAATAGCAATGCTGCAGGAGATACATTCGGAAATTAATGAGCATGTGAATTTGATAAAGAAATGATTTTGAGGAGGGATATTCAGCAGAGTATCATGGACAAAGGAAAAGGAGACTAACTGTAATAATTGCTAGAAGAGGGAAAAAGATAATGGTAAATTTGTGGTAGTAAAGGGCTACTGTCAAGGAGGAGGATTTCACTGGTGTATATTTATATTCCACCAAAAACTGCTATGATGGAGCTTAGAAAATTTTGCAAGAAATTATCAGCATTCATCACAGAACAGTACTTAAAGGTGGGGACTGGAACTTGATTTGCACCAGTAAGGATGCATCTGAGAGATCTAAAAGGGAAAATATAACAAAAGAGGGCAGAATTCTGAAGACATTTATGAAAATATTTGGTATGGAAGATGTCAATTCAGCAGTAGGAATTCAAAGAGAACTTGCATGTTATTCCCCAAGGTACAATAATTGGGCTAGGCTAGATAGAAATTATACTTCACAGGACTATGTGTATTTAACTGAAAGCTTTCATCACATACCCAATAACTATTACATAATGTGCACCAATAAATGCTAAGTTAAAAATCCAGAGTAATGAAGTAAAATGGGTCACCTGCTAACTAAAGAAAGTTAAGGAATGGGTGGTGGAAATTATTCAAGAGTTGTTATGGAAGATAGAAATGTATTCAGAAGTCATATTTAGTGAGTGGGATAAAGTGAAAAGGAAGTTTAAAATAGGGCAGATATAAAAGAGAGATATGCTTAGGAAGCTATAGGAATTATTTAGAGGTTCTGACAAAGGTTAAAGTATTGCAGAATAAGGGGAATCTCACTGAGCAAGAAGAGACACAAATGCAGAGTGCTATAAAGAAAATAACGGAGTATCTGGAAAACATGCATAAGTCTAGAAAGATTGCTTTTAAGCAACTGTTTTTGATAACTCTAGAGCACAAAAATATTTAGCACAACAACTTAAGCAACAGAAAGTAGAAAGGGTTATCAACAAGCTTAGAGAGGCCAATAACAAGAAAAAAAAACTGAGATATTGTAGAAGTATTATTTCAAAAATTTCATGAAATTTTATATAAAGCAGAGAAATATAGACAACAAGAAAGAGAAGAAAAGGAAATATTTATGGAACACTTAAGCATGCCAAGGTTAGAGGTAGATGAGCTCAACAATTTACAGTTAAAATGGTGATGTATAATCAACCTACAGGAAAGTCTCCAAAAACAGATGGTATTCTGTGAAAGTCTGGGAGTTAGGAAAGAAGAAAGTTTTAAAGATCTGGAAGGTTTTGTTTAACAGTATTTTAAAAGGAGGGGAAGCACCAACATCTTAGAAGAAAGCTGTGGTGGTTGTAATACCTAAATACAGTGAAGACCCATCAGACACAGCCTCATATAGAATAGACCCATTTCAATTTTAAACCATGATTACAAAGTCTTTATGTCTTTACTAGCTAAAAGAATGCCAAAGTTGAAACCAAAATTGATAGATATGGATTAATGTGTTTTGTGGAAGGGGCAAACTTCTGACAACAATAATAGAATAATGATCCAGAGGGAAGCAAAATGTAAAAAAATACCATTGCTGTCGATGAGTCTTGCTGCAGGAAAAGCATTCAACAGAGTAAAGTGGGATTTTACGAGTAGGGCAATGGAAGCATCTGCATTCCCTGACACAATGATGAGGTTAATTAAGAGGATATACAAGGGGTCAGAGGTAAGAATTAAAATGGGAGGGTTCCTCTCTGATAATTTGTGTCTGAACAGAGGAACAAGGCAGGGGTGTCCTCTTTCCCCTTCATTATTTGCTATATATCTAAGAGTCAATGGCAAAGAAAATAAGGGACTCAAAGACATAATTGGTATGGTAATCAAGAAAAGTTGGCTTTATTTGCCAGCAATATTATTTTGCACCCAATAAATCCAGAAAAGGACATGTCAGTGTTGTGGAACATTGTGAGGCAGTTTCAAGTCTTTTCAGTATATAAAATTAAAGAAGATAAAACAAAAGCTATAGCCGTAAATTATATGCTCACATATGAATTGGTTCAGCAATACCAGTATTTGTGGGGACACAATAAGATGAAGCATTTAGGAGCATGGATTGAAAAAGGTTTCTGTTATGATAGCTATGGATATGTAAGAAGAGATTAAACAAAAGATAATACAAAATCTGAGAAACTAGAATCTCTTGTTTATGGATATCGATATTAAGATACAATAAGTGAAAATGTTTTTAATCCCTTTAGTTCTATATACAAGTCAGGCATATTTTATTAACTAGAGGAGAAGTTGTGGACAGTAATTAATAAAGAGTTGAAGGAATTTATCTGGGAGAGAAAGAGGGCAGGAGTTAAGCAGGATAAGCTGATTTTCCAACAGAACAATGTGGTTTAGGATTATGAGTTGAATGGATATTTTAGACCTAAAACAATTAAGGTTCACATACATAACACAAGCAGAAACGTATAATTAAAATTGGAAAGGGATGATGATGAAACGGGAGAAATTCAAGAAATAAGGATAGAGTGGGATTTTGGATGTAAATACTTAAGGAGAAAGAGAATAACAACACTCATTCAAAATATTACATTCTCAAAATAGCAGAACGTATTCTAAGAACTAAACCATGGGCATAAAGAAAGGAGATTTTGACAACAGGAACGACTGCAAGTAGGGGTACAGAGAATAGGCAAGTTGGGGCTGGAACTTACTGGAGAAAACTGGCAAAGAAACCTAGAAACTAAAAAGGGAAAGGTAATGGGATGAGGCCAATAAGACATGGAATGTAGGCTACAGACTGCCTTACCTGTAAGGGATTAATAGAGTATAGGCAAAGAGAAAGGGATAAGGGAATCCTAAGAGAAAGCCCTGCTCTGGTAAAGATTTTAGTTGAATCGAAAATTGAAGCTGCTGCTAATAAAGGGATAATTAGTAGGGCATATAAAATATTGCACAGTAACTATAAGAATCAATCAGAGGAGGTTAGAAATGATAGGGAAGAGAGACTGGATAAACAATTCACAAGAAAACAATGGAAGAACATTAAGTATGGTTCCCAAGTATACAATAAAGTCTAAGAAAGTTTAGGATTTTTGCTTGGAAATGCTTACATAGGTATTTTTATAACCCAAGCAGACTCCAGAGAATTGTTCCTCAGGTGGGTGGCAAATGTTGGAGGTGTGATGTGGAAGAAAGACGTAGGTATGAACATGAGTTTGAAGAGTGTAATGAATTGGCAGATTTTAAAAATTCCCTAAAAAGACTACTTTGTCAGAAATACTGGGTGAGCAAATGGGTGTAATTAACACACAGAAAGGCCTTGTTAAGTTTAATTACGGTGGCTGCCAAAAAAGCAATTACTAGAAAATGGAAACTAGAAAATAGAAAGCAAAATCTAACCCAACTATGTTTGAAGTATTGAAACATTGTCACAGAGATAAATGAACTGGAAGTGGGACATTTAAAAAAAGGGAAGGAGAAAAGCACAGAAATAAATGGAAATTGCTAGGACAATACACGCAGAATAATGTTCTGGAGGAGGAGTGAGGTTTAAAGAAATGCAGGAATAGAGCAATTTGTGTAATGTTGAACTGATGATCATTATAAAAAAGAATATATGTGATGTAAATGTATATAACTGGAAACATGTTAATATGTTTTTTTTATATTACTGCATGCTTGCCTACATCTAAAGTGACAAATTAATAACACTGTTTAAAAAGTATTTCATGGTACCTTGGCAAGAAGACTTAAAGGGCAAAAGATTCTCATAATGCATTATTATTAAATGTAACAGACTTGATGGCTGGGAAGACAAGGAACTGAATTAGAAAAAGAGTTCTAGATGTTAGTTGCTAAGACATCAGCAATGCTTCCTCATAAAGTACCACAAAATAAGTTAATGAGCAAACCAGAATGACTTGGAGTGGATTCTGTCACAGCATGGGCAAAAAAAAAAATGATGGAAAAACAAGATACACTGGATCAGTGTAAATGCTGTCCACTAACATAAAGGTGATTCTGAAATTTTGCCTTTATTAAAGACACTGCAAAATATCTGTAACAAAGATTTTTGCCTTTCTTCTGATAAATATCATGACTGATAATACAGCCTGGTACACAGAAAAAATATTTTTATACCCTCTCCTCCTCCTGTTACTTACAGAAACCATTGTCACAATTTCTCAACAGTGGGGCAGGGGCAACATCCCCATCCCCACTGTACAGCTATCTCCCACAAAGAGATATTGGTTCTATGCATACTGATACTTACACTATTTAATCAACTAAATATTTAATTGTTTGTACCACAGCTCATTCAGTTTAACAAACTGAGCCTTCGGTCACCTGAACTGTATCCAGACAAATACATGACACAACTTAAATTCAGGACAAAACAAAATGGGGTGGGTTTGAGAAAATGGTTGTGGTATTTTACTCATAGATGCAGGGACCAGGAGTTGATTCTGACCTTGGGTTATTGGGCAGGCTTAAAATGGGCCTTCTATGCAGTTAGCCTAGTTTTCACCCATGAACCTATAATGTATCTGAAAAGAAAAAAATACAGTATGTGGGGTGTACAGCTTTAAATACGCTGATGTCTAGCTATAAAGAGACACATATCATGCAGCACACGTTACTTCTTAAAGTTCTGTTTGATATAAAGAGCCCATACCATGCCTAATACAGTGTTAAGATTTATTTAAAATTATAACTAGAAAAAAGTAGACCTAGTATACAGTTCTTCATATGCTAATGCTTTGTTACATACATCTGTATGATCCCTTCAGGGAGAAGTCTGAGTTAACACCTCATTGAGGCTAGAAATACATCCACGGTGTCTGTCTTCTTTACACAGAGCACTGAGAAAACCCCTGATCCATTACAAAATCCTCAGAATGCAATACACAAATGGATAGGAGATCACTGCACCAGCAAATATGGAAAGTTACACCAGATGGCTCAAAGGGGAGAAAGCAATAGAACTCAAAAGTTAAGACAATGACATAATACTGGGATGCACAGGAAGAGACTACACCAGTACAAAACAAATGCTGTCCTTTACACAGATGGATGGAAAAACTCCTACCTGAGGTAGTAAATGCAGTTCTATGGATTTTAATACCATAAAGAGATATGAAAAATTGGACCTGCAAACCATCGAACGGACAGATTGTCAAGTCATATGATCGAAAATGAAAACAACACCCACATACAACAGAAAAAATGCTTTTGCAGGAAGGCAAGCCCACCTGCACCCTCACACTCCTTGATAATTATTTACACCAACTCTGAGTTCGCACTACAATGGGGAAAAGGGCAAATTTCCTGATCGCTCCTGTAATGTGACCTCAATCAGAAGTGTTCAACAGACTGAATTTTCAATCACATGGCTTCGATCATATGACTTTTGACAATCTGTCCGTTTGACCGTTTCACACTGACCAAAAAATCATGATACTTCAGAGTAGGGAAAAATATGTGTTGATATCTTGAACAGAAGTTATATAAACAGATTCCAAAAGAACTCAAACATGTATTGTCGGAAAAAATTATTTTTTGGGAGATGTGACGGAAACTTTTAAACAACATTAAGGGAAATTTAATTTTCAAAGGTGGATAACTTGGAGGAGATATGAGAAGTAATGTTCTGCCAAATGGGTGTCTGGCACAAATTTTGAAGAGGCAGTAGGGACAGAAACAGCAACAAAATATAATGAAAAAGCTGACAGTCAAGTAGAAAGACTAGTTTATTCATTAAGTATGGAAATGGGAAGAGTAGGTGGGCGCTGCCATCTTTAAATGCCATCATATTCTAGGTTTACTCTCACACTGTATTTACCAATACTCTGTCTTGTATCTGTATTGTTTTCTTACCTCAGTATTTATAGTTCTGTAAAACAAGTTTCACTTATTATTCAGCTATACTACTCATACTGGCATGGCAGCTGTCTTACTTAATAATGCCATTTCCTTCCCTGCTACTCAAGACTTTTCAAACTAAATCTCTTCATACCATACACTGGCATCTTACTTATCTTTGTATATCATATGCAACATATACCTCTGCAACTGCAGATGTTCATTTGTTAATTTGTTTTTAAAATGTGATTATAAAATATGCTGATATTGTTGCTTTCTTCTTGAGACTTCGCTAAAAAATGGTTCTTAACCAATCGGACTTTTCTGGCAAAAAAAAAAAAATGACAAAGTAAATGGTTTAACAGGTGCATGTAATGAAAGAAAAGATGTGCAGAGAACAGCAAGTTTGTGTACATTTTGACAGTTACTATTTCTCCAGAATGCTAAATTAATTGCTCTCGTATGCCAGTCTCTTTGTACTGCAGACTGCTGCCTTTGCCACTTCAAGCACTGAATGACTTCTGCAACATGCAGTCATTTTCCCATAATCACTAGCTCCTATTAATGTAATGAACTCTTAAAATAGGTTTCCTAATTATAGTTTCTGCTTCACTTTTCTCTTTCACTGCTTTCCTATCAAAGGTCGGCAGACTCTCTGTTAATTACTTTGGTCACTACGCCTGACTTTTGAAAGCTGCTTATTTTCGAATCTCAATAACAAAAGTCTGACCTCAAGAAGCAGACCGTAGCAATTCAAGCAATTGCATTGCTTTCAGAAATACACATCTAATTAAAATATTTTTTAAAAGAAACATGCCCCACATCTTCCTGTCTCAAAAAATGAGCTTCATAACATCATTTTGAAAGAAGAAACTTCATAAATGAACGCAGCTTGAAAAGAAAGAAAAGAAGATACTCTGCTTTGAATAACTATTGACATATTTATGTAGGTACTTGCTTATTCATTGTTAATTAATTAAATAATCATTTGAGTGGACTGAGACCCCTCGCCACAAAAAAGCACCACTTTCAGTCATGACCCAAGCTAAGGGCAAAACAAGTTAAAAGACACTATATATCAGACTTAGAAGAAGTACACCATTTCAGTTTACCATGAGTTATAGAATGCAGCAACTATAAGTTATTGCAAAAAAAAATGTATGTACTTGCCATAATGCTAGATCTGTGTTGTCTTGGTTTTCATTTGGTTCAAACGTTGGGTTATCGGATTCAACCAGATCCGACCTCAGCGCTTTTCAGAAGCTTTGGATCCAGGGCTCTGACTCTTCCCCTGCCAATAATTCCCTCTGTTCCGCAGAATACCTCAAATACAGTCTGTCTGCTCATAAACATCATATTAATCTGATAATCAATATATATATATATATATATATATATATATATATATATATATATACAGCCCTACCTAATATGGTGGAACAAAAAGCTGGCAATAACCTGAAGAGCAGCAACGATTAGGCTGTCCAACGACAAGGTCCCTGGTCAGGTCCAGATGTCAGACAGGAGCAAAAAAGAACAACTTAGGCATGGGGACAGATGAAGGGATGTTGAACTGGATGAATACAAAGAGACCATGGATCTATCGATAAGATAAATACATGACTTTCATATCTGATGTTGTCTGGTTTTGTCCAATTTAATCTTTCTGACAAATTCCCAAGCTACCGAGACACCTGCATGGTATCAAGAAAGGATATTCTTGAGAATGGTGGAGGCAAAAGATGTGCGGAATCTGGACTGTATATCCAACTTGTAGTGAGAAACAAAGGTTTGAGCTGTAGTAGCTGTGGCACAAATCTCTTCATTAGGAACCTTACCAATAAAGGGAATAGAAACAGCTGTTGCCCTGGTAGAATGAGCCTTTTAGTTTGTTATGTAAAGACAATTCCAACTTCTCGTACACAAACATTATACAGTCAGAAAGCCACCTGGACAGAATGCCTTTTGAAACTCCTTGACCAATTTTAGCTTTAGAGAGAGCAATGAAAAAGTGATCAGACTTCCTAATATCCTTAGTTTTATGCAAATAAAACCTGAACTGTCTATGAACATCTAAGTGTAGAAAGTACAGTTGTGTAAAATCTTGCCATAACACTAGATGTCCTTCTATATTACTGTTGCAGTATTCTTTACAATAGGGATCCTCCTGTCTAGGGCAGCCCAACATCCAGCCAGTATATCAAAGACTTTAGGTTGCAATGGGTACATCATACTTCACACATATGCTTCCTGTGCACAGCATAGGGCATAAAGGTGATGTCTGGATGTACCATCCTCAGAACTTCTTTGCTGACAGTCTGAACGCTCGTTCTTCTGTAGGTTGCCAAGTCACTTTCAGGTAAGTGCCCCATTGGGGATTTTAGTTTATCTTATCATTGTTTTTGACTTGCTCTGGTTGTTGGTTTAATCTCATGCAGAAAGGGGAAATGTCAGTGTGGAAGACAGATGCCCCATAAAGATCGTCACAAACAGTGTTTATTTTGCTTAGGTGCTTCCCATGAACATAAGTCTTGTGTGATTTGCCAAGCTTTCATCCCTAAGACATTGCATAGTCTGCTTTCTTCCTTAGCTATTTATTTAGAAAACCATCAACTTTAGCTGATGGCTAAAGACACTATGGAAAGATCTTACCGGCATGAGGGTCAACCATCTGCGAAGAAAATAATCAAGAAAGCTCAGTCAGATACTTCAGCTGTAGGATCATGGGTAACCTTCTCCTTCATCGAAGTCTGTCCTTTCAGTGAGTGACCGACTCCAGAGAGGAGTCTACATGTCTACTTTTGCAAGTCCATTTCTTAGGAACCTGTTCTGTATGGACCTGCAAGGGAAGGTTCAGAATCAGACTGGGAGCTAACATGGCTAACATCCCCAAGGCTGAAGGAGGACGATTTTCCCAGACAGCTAGACTGTGTGGATTCAGATACAGTTTACTAGAGCCAAAGATACAATTCCTGCCATTCCCGAAGAGCTCTGGAACCAAAAGAGGCATATACCTCACAGACGCTAATGAAATGTGACACTCCCAGGCAGTAGACACATGATGAATGGGGGTCCTGTGGCAGGATTTTGTAGCTGCATGCCAAACACTTCTTACAACTGTCCTTGACCAACATGATGGAATCAACAAGTGCAAAGACCCCAACACTGACACAATACGCCAAAGGTTAAAGAAAAAAATAGCTAGTCACGCAGAGAGCGGCAATACAATTAAATACCAGAAACAAAAACAGTAACATACTAAAGCTGTAGAAGAAGAAGGGGGGATTAAGTATCAGACAATTAAGTAAAGAACTAATTAAAGGATTTAACTACCAAGGATAGCACAAAAAAGCCCAAGGAATTCACTTATCTGCCTAATAAATCAGAGCAGTTGAAGATCACATCCTTCTAGATCAAGTGGCAAATGAGATTTGAGGTATTCTGGGGAACAGAGGGGATTATGGGTTGGGGAGCAGTCAGAACCCTGGATCCAAAGCTTCTGAAAAGTGCCAGTCGGATCTGATAACCCAAAGGTTGAATTAGACACAAGCAAACAACATCAGATCTAGTGTTATAACAAGGGTAGCAAGTTGGCTCATTGGCAAGATATCTACTCACAGCAAGAGAGTCCACCCTTGACCTCTGACCAGTGTGACGTGCATATTCTCCCTACATTTATATGTGCGCAGATGGATTCTCCAGTTTTACACATACACACACGCGCGCACACACGCACACACGCGCACACACACACACACACACGCACACACACACACACACACACACACACACACACACACACACGCACGCAAACACACGCACGCACACACACACACAGCCATATCCCTATGACTCAGATCGTGGTTGGAAATGGTCCATGAACACCCCACTTAGATAGTTAACAAATGAAAATTAATTAATACAGCAATACAGTCATTGTGCTGGCTTCACTGAGGACGAAGTTGCAACAATTGTGTCTACAAGTACAGTTAAAATGTGCACAATGATGAAGCTGCATTATGAAAGAGGATAGGTATAGGTCATTGCTCATGTCAGGAGGTGCTGAGTTAGCCACAAACGATTAAGTGTAAAAGCTCTTTTACCCACTGGGAAATTAGCTCTAGGATTAATGAAGTCAGCATTACCTCCTGACAAAGATCAGAACAAATGTTAAAGTTACAGACAAAAAGGCAATTACAAACAGGTGGGCAATATTCAAGTAAGGATTTTAAGACTGAGGACCAAAGTTTATGGGTAAATGCAAACAATTCTATGTCTGCATATTCAGCAATAGGAAGACAAGCCTGTCTTTTAAAAATATTCAGTTACAATTTAGGTATAGACTGTAGCACTCGATAACTTTTAAGTTCCACAGTGTATTTTCCATACCGTATGACAAAAATTACACGGACAGTTTCTTAATAGAATGCTTTGGGAATTTTTATTAGGTACCCACCCACATAATTCTGTTTAATTTCTCCAAATCTTTTGGATTTCTAATACCATGACGGGAATGGACCCCATTCCTAAGTCAAAAGTACGACTACAGTTCATGAAATTAGTATTGTTTCAATCTTTGATGTCAGCCAAAAGTGCTCTTTTGTACTAATCTTTTCCTGGTGCTGCAGTTTTCCTGCTTTAAGGGTTGTTTCTGCACACTTATCAAGACCAAATGACATTCTTATATTATCTGAAAAAGTTTTCACAACCTGGAACTGTGCTTTCAGTTCCTCATCTGATGAGCTATACAGTTTTAAATCATCGGAAAAGAGAAGATGTGAAGTCTTTACACTTTGTTGTTTTTAGGAGCCAAATTACAGCCATGGCCTAAGCTGTTAAGTAAACAGCTTAATGGGTTAATGGCAAGGCAGAATAGCAACTGTGACAGAGAGTCACCCTGGAATATCCCCCTTTGAATTTTTATCTCTGGGATAATAATCTGTCCTTTATTATGGCTCAGTTGCAAAGTGGTCTGCCACCGTTTCATGGTCACTGTAATGTAGTCAATCAGTGTAGGATATATCTTACACATTTTTAAGCTCTTTTATAGATGAATGTGGGATATTATCAAATGCTTTTTTATAGTCAATCCATGCTATACTTAAATTCTTCCCCTTTTTACAGTCCTCCAATATGACTATATTTAACAACAAATGATCGTTTGTTCCATATGACTTTATTTTATTACCCTTTTGTTCTACTGCCATAATTAAATTTTCTTCTAAATGACTATAAACCCTGTCAGCATCAATTGCCATGTATAGTTCATACGTTGCCAGAAGGCAAATTATTGGTCTATCATTTTTACAGTAGCTTGCAGGTTCACCCTTAAGGGCATTGTTTTGCCTGTTGCTAGCCAGGTTGGTGTCTGTTCATGGTGCCCATATGAATAGTTCTTACTCATGGCTAAATCCTCTTGCAAAGATGTTAATACTTTGAACCAAAAGTTAGGTACTGCATCTGGGCCTGGGGGTTTTCAATTAGAGGCTTTTCTTAACTTTGTTTCAATCTCTCTGACTGTTACTTCATCCCATTTCATATCTTGTACCTTTAAACTTTTTATTCTTTCTTTTACTTCTTTTATCCATTTAGCATCTTTGTTATGTTCCACAGGATCATCATAGATACTTCTTCAAAATGTATCTATTTCTTCCTTTTTAGTGGTCTTTTAATTCCTTTTACCTTATTAACTAATTCTCTATTAAACTTTTTGGGTCATCAATAAATTGCTTATTTCCTTTATAGACATCTTTATATTTATATTTACTTTTCCTTTAGACTTATTTAACTTTTTCGATCTGTGCTGAAATTTTTAGTTTATTTGCGATAGTGCATGATAGATCCTGATCTGTTCTAATACTGTGCATTGCTTTTATCACATCTATATTTCTTAATATTTTTGTTGATCTATTCCCTCTTCTATAGTCTTCTAAGAGTGGCACTTCTTGCCTTAATTGCTTTATAGTTTTCTCTATTCGATACTTCCATGATGGTATTCAATTTCTCCCCTTCCTTTCCCTCACAACCCTGTGTTCTTGTGGTAGAACTTTATCAGTTATTAATTTAGCAGCACAGTAATATATCCTGTTTACTTCTGTTATATCACATGGGTCTCTATAGACAGTCCTAATTACTGCATGCATTTGTTTTATCAGACTTCTGACTTTTTGGGTTTTATTGACCTTCTCCAGTCTATTTCTCTCATTGATCTTAATATATCTATCCATGTCTATTAAATCAAGCAACTCTTCTCTTAGCTGATTTTCTTCCAAACTGAGGGCACATCCCTTGTTTTCCGTTTCCTGTGGGCATTCTATAGGAAGTTCTATAGCATCATCTGGTGGCACCTTCTCTTCAATTCCATCCTGTGCCATCTGCTGCTCTGTCATATGAGAACTCACTGACCTATCACTCCTCAACATTAACTGCATCGGAGTTCCCACAGTTTCCTGTTCCTTTCCTTGCAGTCTAGCTTCAAGTGAACATTTATACTGGTTTCCTGTGGAAGGCTCCAAAATATCTTGATATGGCGCCTAACTAATTGCTTCCTGTTCCACTGGTTTCTCCTTAATTTGGATATCCATTACTCTGTCCTGTTGTGGTAATTTCTGCATTCAATTTTCTACATCCTTCACTTCACAGGTACTCAATAACCTCAGTTTCTATTTCTTTAACTTCTCCAATACTAATCTCCTTTTCTACTTTTCCTCTTTGTCTTCTTATTTTTTGTATTGTAAAGTTTTCCATGTCCAGATTCCTTTGCTGTATTTCTCTTCAAATATCTTTGATGCTGCTCTTTTCATATTGGTTAGTTTTGCTTTCTCCTTTGCATAAATATTACACCATATTAAATCCTTTTTTTCTTTCCCATGTCCATATTTCTTCTTCAGATGTTTCCTGATCTTCCTGTTTCTCCTTACTTTGGGGACTCACTCCATCATGCTGTGATGTAACCTGTATTAGACCTTCTACACCAGATACTTCACTTTGCAGGCACTCCATAACTTCAACTTCAATTTTTTTAACTTCTACTTTACTAATCTTCTTTTCTACGTCCCATCTTTGTGATATTACTTTATTTACTGTAAACTTTTCCATATCCGGATGCCTGTGCCTGTATTTCTCTTCAAATATCTTTGGGGCTGCCTTCTTTACATTGATTAATTTGGCTTTCTCCTTTGCATAAATATTGCACCATATCAAATCTCTCTTTCTTTCCCATGTCCATATTTCTTTTTTATATTTTTCAAAAATATCTAGGTTTTGTTGTTTATATTTTTCACTTCTTCAGATGCTTCTTTTTCCAAACAGATCAAAGTTTCTTGATCTATATACTGTTTTTTCACAAATCTGTTGTATTAATGAATGCAAACTTTCATTTGAAGCTTCTGACAGTTTTTCTTGCTGAAGTACTTTTCTTTCCTCTAATTTCTCTCTTAATCGTTTTGTATATCTTGTGTCTGGAAATTCTGGGATTTTTGCATAATAATAACAACACATAATTTCTTTCTTATCCTCAATAGTCCACTCTATCATCTTTATGGCTCTTCTGCGGCCTTTCAGTTTTTGTGATTTTTGTGGACTGCTACTTCCTTCTACAACAGGGGGGGGGGGCATCCTCCCCCTGGGCCTGGCCTGGTCCCATTGTAGGAATGTTTCCGTATTTTGAGGATACTACACTGTCATATTTTCCAGTCCTGACACCAGTGCGCCTACCAGGATTGGGCACTTTTTTCTCCTGGGTCTTGTGCACCCAGCTATATCTTTTAATTTTTGACCTACTTCTGTCCATGATATATGCTATATAAATACAGTCTATATATCAGTGTTGCCCTTGGTGAGGTTTTGTGAAAATAGGGTCCACTTGCGAAGGTACTCACCAAGATTTGAGGATGAATTCATTTTCAGCACTACTACTCTCCTTTGCTTGCTGACTTTTCATCTCTCCATTTGGACCCTGTAACTTTTAAGTGCTACATAATTCTGCTGAATGCCTCACTGCATGCCACTCAAAGACTTGTATGTCCATAAACTTTAATGGATGGGCCCTGTGCATGCACTGTGGTATGCTCTTTAAATTCTACAGATGCACCTGCACATGCTCCCTCTGATGAAATCACCAAGGGCAAAGTTCACTGGTGTTTTTGATGGCATCACAGAACAAAAATTAAAAACTTTACAAAGGATTTTATTAAGGTTCACACCTTAAAACAGGCACAAACAGCAAGGAAATGCTACATGGTACAGGAAGCACCACATGCTGAGGTGTATACAGTAACTGTACAAGTGTGACCATAAGGAAATGCAACGTGGCAAAGGAGGCACCACATGCTGTGGGGTATAAACTGTACATGTGTGATTGTACACTTTAATAAATGAGAGTGGTGCTCTGTGGAAAAGGTTAAAACAGTAAATTTACTTACAGTAAACTCTCAGTTAACCAGAACACAAGCAACTCGCACTCTCAAGCAACCAGCAAAAAAAAAAAAATTTTAAGAAATACAGTACAATTTTCATGTGTTGCACTTTCTGTTTTCCCACCGCAGAAACATACCTTATGTTTTTAGTTAAAGAGTTTTAAAAAGGAAGACAGGAATAAATTCAATTTCCCTCTCTCCCCAAACTGAGAACAAGTCAAACCAAACAAATACTATAGGGTCAGGCCCATTTTTAATAATAACTTTCAATCATCCAGAAACTACAGTTATCCAGCATCCACCAATCCCCATGGATGCCGGTTAACTGAGAGTTTACTGTACTTTGTTGTTTAAGCATTTGGAGTCATCTTGTGTATATAGCAGAATTGGTAAAAGCCATGATCAATGAGATTAAGAATTACTTTCATAGAGAACACCTCTATGGTTTCAGGTCCATGGAATTAACCTAAGTACAGACAACCTCCAAGTTAGCTATATATTTTGGGAACTGTATGAAATGTCAGGGTATGGACTGACGAATCCTGAAATGTGCAGACTGAAAGACCAAAAATCCAGACTTGCATATACAAAGTCCAAGAGTCCAAGATTACCACTTCTAGAAATATTCTCTTTTGTCCAAAGTATGGCAAACTTGGAGTTGGTATAAATATATACCTGGGGGGGTGTCAAAAAGACTGCCCCCTAGAAAAAAATAAGTTTAAAGGAAAAGAGTGATGTCTGATATTTCTTTTTCTCCTGTACATTCAGTCTTCTTTTTTATGCGGTGTTTTCAGACTTGGATTGCCAACTCCCAACATTTCAATAAGGAGCCATGTATTTTATAGGCTGATACTTATAATTTTCCTTGAGACTCAGGTTGGCAGCAAAGTGAGCAAACTGCATGGGTAACTGACCTCACAACTGGTCAACAATAAAAGTAACCATACAAAATGCACAGCAGAATGTACAAATACATTGTTTTCACAGAGGGACTACACCCCTAAAATTGGATCTTCACCCTCCCCACAGCTCTTTACGATGGAGTTATTGTATTTGAGTAATGTAACTATAGGGAAAGGAGAAGGGCAGTGTTTTATTGGTGTGTTGTTTAAACTCAGTGTGTATGCAGATGTTGTCACTTGACTCAGGCTGTGACTACACAAGGATGCCTGAGGATATCTAATTGGACTTGACCTCAGAACCAATCCCCACTACATCTGGGAAATACAAGCTTCTACTTCTGCACTTAAAATTTTTTTGTGCTGTAGTGGACATGAGAGAAGGGGGTACTGTTATTGCTCTGAATGAAATTTGTTACTGGTTGCAAGGACAGTGTTTTGTGGGTTTTTTTATTGCCATGTACACTCTGATTTGTTGCTTCAACTCAGCTGGACTGCAACTACACAAATGTGCTTGAGGACACCTAATCAGATATGACCTCAGAACCTAAGCCCAACATATCTAGGGAGTGTTCATATTCAGCATTAGGGTCACACACTGTTGAGAACTATTTACTACAATTCCAAGTGACCATACCATCTGGTTCCATATATAAAAACTTTATTAAGAGGTGTCAGCTTATTAGGTACTATAGTGAGAGGACAACAGTATCCAAGTGGGCATGCCCACACACTCCTGCAGACAACTGAGAGCAACTGTGGACAGTTGCTGCACTTAAGAACACTTGCAGAGAATCATATCACTCAGGGTTGAGTTCCCGCTTACTCTAGGCATATAATCAATTGCCTCTTCCACTACTTTTGCCAGCTGTGGACATTCTGAGCCTAAGTCTAATCATTGTAATGATCTGTAAGTTTGTACCAAAACTGTGGTTGTGGCATACAAGCAAATTTACAGTCGTTGTCTTCAAGAAGACATTACTTATTGTACTTGCCTTTAAAGTCTTCTGCAGTCATCATGTGGTGTCTGCTGCAGGCATTCTGAGCCCGAGTCCAATCACAGCTGTAGGCTACTGATTGCCTCATCACCGTATTAAGCTGTTGTGGTGGTACTCAATCAAATCATTTGCACTAAGCTGCTGTTGTGCCACCAAGCCAAGTTAGCAGTCTCTGCTTCACATATCCATTAGTTTTTTACTGACTTTTGTACCCTTCATTTACTGACATTCTATGTATACAAGTGTAACTCAGGTAATCCGACTCAATGTTCATCCTAGTGTGCTAGTATATAGACCCTTCACTTCAGCAGCATTCATTAGTACTCCCTATTTTACCAGACACTAAACATCATGAAGTATGTTGCCAGCCTGATAGCAATAGGAACAATGAAGCAATGCAAGAACAGCCTCATACTCACCGACAACGGTCTGATTCTTCCTACAGATGATTCCAATGTGAGAGGCGTAATTGGATACTAATATTGGATGCCAATCTTTCTTCAAAGACTGTAGACTGCACCCAGCACACACACACACACACACACACACACACACACACACACACACACACACACACACACAACTGGAGTGCAGGGGGGCTTGTCAAATGTTTTCAAGGATCGTCAAATGGTATCTCGGTAGAACTTTTTTTTCAATCTTTTGGCAGTCAAAGAAGCGGCTGCCAATACAGCAACATGAATCCATAAAGACAGGTTGATGATTAGCTGCCTCTCAAGTGTCAGGATCTACAGTATCACTAGCATCCTCAAGTCCCTTCATTCTAAGTGAATATATGACATGGTGTTTAAGCATGTGGGAGTGAATGACTTGAGACATACCTACTTGGATCATATGAAGAGGTACATGATGGAGTTCTCAGAATATGCATCTGAAACTGGTGTGAATATAGTATTGAGCAGTATCCTACCATCACTAAGAATGATGTTATAATGCAAACAAAAGATAACCAACATCAATTATTAGTTTAGTTACTGTTGTCATTCTAAGTGGATCCAATACATCCAGCCTGGGAGGAGATGATCGACAACCTTGCCTGCTTTGCTAGGGATTGCCTGCACCTCTCTCCTCATGGTTTCCATATACTGCCCAGCACAAGCATGCTCTCTTAAAAAAAAAGTAGTTACTAGCTGTTTTTCCCAAAAATTGATCCTAGGACCATTTCTCTTTGGTATTTACTCCTCTGATGTCAAAGCTGATATCAAGGGCCTGTGGCTGGCCAAGTCTGCAGTTGACTGCAAACTTGGAGCTGTAATTAACTCCCCATCTGATTTCCAAATTCATCAGGAGGGACTAACACACACCAATAATTAGTGTCTAGATCATGGCTTAAAACTAAATGCCCAGAAATGTGGCACTGCGTCCTTTGGCAAACCTAGGCACCCATGTCCCTACCACATATGTGACAACCCTTTGAAAGTTGACTCAGTCATTACTGACCTGGGCACTTTCACTGACAACAAACTAGCCTTTGATCACCATGTATGCACAGTTAGAATATCCTTTTACTTGGACAAACTATTCACTAGGTGTATTTTTTTTTCAAGATCTAAGGCAGTTATTATCCCTCTCTACTCCTCCCTCATCATCCTCTAATAGAGTACGATGTTCCCTTTGGTATGCGCTTGTATAAGCATATGACACCTTGAAATAATGAAGGGAATGTCTTCCCTGAACTAACCAGAACTCCTTAATGAGTTCTCTCTCCATTTTTCTCTTTCCTACAGAGTCTCGAGAGGTGACCTCTGTCTAGCCTACACAGTCTTGAAGGATCCAGTCCCATGTGACCACCTGCATACTTGCAAAACTAACAAAAACCTAAATAGCTGCTCAAGAGATCTTAACTTCAACCAAAACATTAACAGGATCTACTGAAGAGATAGAGGTATATCCCAGAGACTCCATCTTTTATGGAAAAAGGTTTCATTTAGCTATAAAGAAAAGTAGCTACCTGATTCACTTTAACCGTAAAAAAGACAAATGTATGAGCAATAGTAAATATACCCCAAGGTCTGATCCCGCAAGCCCTCATTGAAAGGGATCAAAACTATGTATAAAATTAGTTGTGTCAATACGTAACTACAATTTTGTATATAGTGGCTAGGCTACTAATAGTCTTCTGATCAACAGCCTACTATTAACCTATGAACACCCTGTCAGAGTGAACACAGCACACACAGCAGCTAATCAAGCTGTGTTATCATATTCATGATATTATCATAAAAGCAACAACAAATAAGTGAACAAGAAGCGTGGAACTGACCAGACTGACCAGAGGAATGGTGATCACACACAAGATAACCATTTACTAATGTCAGTGTAAAATACTACACTGAGATAAGGGAGTTCAAAATGAAGGTTGTTAATCCCTTCACTACTGAGCATTTCCAATAAGGCTAAGTTCTATCACTGCTTTTATCATTTTTGGTCCCTGTACACAAATGACTGAACCTCATGAAATTTTTATGACTTCATTAAATTATGCTCCTAGATTCAAAGGCAAAAACAGCAGCTGCAGCTTGAATTTAATGAAAAACAAACAAAAAAATGTAATAACATTTTATACAACAGCATTTTAAAGGAATGGAAATTCCACTTTTATCCAGAAATAAAGATCCTGTTTCGATTTGAAGTCACAGCACTAATTGAGGTCCTTCTATATCACTGTTACAGTATATTAAACAAACAGGATCTCCCATCCAGGGCAGCCCAACACTTAGCTAGTATACAAAAGCCTAATGATCTTGTATACATCCCACTTATGCTCCCTGCACAGTACATAGGGCATAAAAGGGATGTACAGACACAAAGTACAGTTGTGTACACTTACCATAAATGTAGATGTTCAAGTGTATTCAGTGTTGCAGTCATTACATTTGGGTAATCTGCTGGCAGGTTGCCCTCAGTCGGCCTGAATAACAAAGTCTTGGGGCCTGTGTCGGTTGCTGTCTCCTCTTCCATGATGTCAGGTCGTCAGGGGTATAAAACATGCAGCCGACACCATTTTAATCAGTTTTTCTTGCCCCAGATGTCAGGTGCCCCCCAAATGGGGAGCAAATATATATATATATATATAACTATAAATATATAAATGCACTTTAGAACACATAAAATTTACCTTCAACTAAAAGCAAATACACCACAAAGGCTTTTGAGTATAGTGAAGGAAAGAAAATGTACAGAAAGGGGGCTGGCGGGTGGGTAATCCGGACTGCAACAGTGAATACACTCGAACATCTACATTTATGGTAAGTGTACACAACTGTACTATGCACTTCGTGTCATTACATTTGGGTAGAATCCCAAAGCTATGGATGGGAGGATGGAACTAAACAGCATTAAGAGCACCTATAAGGTCCTGCAGGACTGCAGTGGCAAAGCCTGCCCTGGATTTAGAAAAGAGAGGTAAATGGTAATGCTTTGCGAACGTATGAACTGAGCTCCAAGTAGCAGCTTCTAGAATGTCTCTCGTAGGGACCCCTCTGAGAAAAGCTGCTGAAGTAGAGGCAGCCCTGGTGGAATGGGATCTGCTCCCCTTGGGCACAGGTTTACCATGGTGCAAGTAGCAGAAACGAATGCAATGGCTTATCCATTTAGAAATAGTCTGCTTTGATATAGCCTTCCCCTCTGATCCTGCAGCAAATGCCACCAGTAGTTGCTCAGACGTTCTTAGAGATTTTGTCCTATTTAAGTACAATCTTAGTTGTCTGTGTACATCCAATGAATGAAAGGGCTTTACCAGAAAGGCTCATCCAGACTCTGCTACACTTTGTTGTGAAGGAAAGGTTAGTTTGCTTTTATTTGTTGTATTTTGTATTACTTTATTGCCTTTTTATATTTTGAATACTGTGGTTTGTTTTCTTTAACTTGTGTTTTACTTGCATTCTGCTTTAACTCCATATTAAAACTTCAAAAGAGACCACAGCTCTGTCTCTTCTGAGTCAGGCAGATTTTTTTTCCCGCCCTCCCACTCAGTTACAGTTGTCTTGTTAAATACCACTGTCTTTCTAGTTGCCTGCCTCTTATGTCAATCTGACCATATATCTCATTTCCTCTCTGCTTTCACTGGCTTGTGTGAGTAATCACAAAATCATCATTTTTGAAATCCCTCCACTTCAACTACTTAAATTTATTGGCCATCCTACTGTATTCCATAGCACCAGAATACAAAAGTGACAACCCCTTTCAATCCATCCTGCTGTTTTAAAAATAGTAACTCTCCACTAAACCTTAACTTTTTAAACAGGTAAAACTTAAGTTACCTACTTTCACATCTAACTTCTCTAGTGCACACTGCAGTGTGCATTTTTTTTTTCATCTTACCTTTAAGCATCCCTGTGACTAGCACTTGCTCTAATACCTGCTGGAAAGCACTAGGAAGCCTTAAACTGATACAAGCACTCGACTCTCCTTGTTAATAAGGAGAAATTAATCGTAAGCACTAAACAGCCTATAACTGCAAAATACCTTTCTATGGTAAGGGAAAACAGCTCCTGTACTTTACAAAAAAAAAAAAGCACCAAACCAGGCATGTCCAAGGGTCAGCTTCCGGTGATTTCTCCTGTCCACCTGGTGAATCTGGGCATACTGGGGCAATGCAGCAATTGCCTCATGTACACAGACAACTCTCTACTCCTACCACCCAACACTACAACCTGTGAGAGATGCACTTACATAGCCAGAATGGAAGCAAAGCTCTCTCCACCCAAGATTGTGCTAGACAGTCAAGAGCAGAAGGTTAACACCCACACTACACCTCAAGCAAAACATAGCCCTTCTAAACCCACACCACCAACACCCACATATAGCAACTCTAAATCCACATATGCAGAGGCCCTTAACTGTAACCTGCCCAAGCAACAAGGACCTCTGAAGCTGAAACGCAAACAAACACCAATTACAACCAAAGTGTCACATAGTTCACAACACCAGTGTGCCACCCAGCAACAGCCCCTAAGGTAAGACAACATACCTCACACTTTAGTGATAGGTGACTCTATAGTCCAGCACACTGATGTCCCACTCACCAGGCTGAACAAGGAGAAAATTACAGTCAGCTGCCTGTCGGGTGCCAGGATCTGCCATATAACGCATGCACTGAAGTCACTCCACAACAAGTACAAATATGACTCTGTCATTGTCCATGTTGGAGTGAATGACTTGAGACGTACCTCCCTGGACTACATGAAAAGAGACATGGAAGAGTTCTCGGATCATGTGGCCCAGGCAGGTATGACCCTAGCCCTGAGTAGCATCCTGCCTTCGCCCAGAATGATACCACAATATAAGGACAAAATGACTGACTTCAACAATTGGCTAAGCTTCTGGTGTCATTCAAAGGGGATCCAGTATCTGTCTGCCTGGGATGACATGATCGACAGACCACGATGCTTTGCCAGAGATGGTCTGCACCTGTCGCCCCTGCGATTCAGGTTACTGGCTAAGGCTCTTGCCACCACTATACTGCCTTTTTTAGGCAAAGTTCAAAGGACAAAACCACCAACGTAACACGTACAAGCATGCAAAATCTGAAGGTAATGCTACTCAATGCTAGAAGTCTAAACCTCAAAATGCACTCTCTCGAGGCACTCCTAAAAATGGAGAACATCAATATCTGTGCAGTAACTGAGACCTGGTTCAAGGCTCCAGAGTGCACCGCTGCAATACCAGGCTACAACTCTTACCGCACTTTTCGGCCACCAAACCAAGACCGAAACACTAAAGGTGGAGGAGTGTCAATATTCACCAAGAATATTCACACCACCAGGCTAGTTGCCCAAAACAATGCGCCTGAAATTCTCCAGGTGCAACTAACACTAGGTAAGACTGCAATCCAAATTATAGCTTTACAGATCCCCCACCATACCCCAAGATTCTCACTACACCTTTCTAAACATACTGGAAAATATTAAGATAGAACCAAACACCCTAATACTGGGTGATTTTAACTACCCTGCCATTAACTGGGAAAACTACTCATGTACCAAACACCTTTGCCCATAAATTCCAGCGCCCTGGATCAACTAATCCATAGTCCCACCAGGGGCTCCAGTATCCTAGACCTGGTCATTACCAACATGGGAAATCGATGCTCCACACCTATGGTCACCCCTTCGTTGGTCAGGTCTGACCATAAGCTAATCACCCTTAACATCCACATACCACCCCCACCCCCCCACCCCCAGTATGGAAACCTCCATAAAAAAACTTCTCCAAAGCCAACTTCAGGCTACTCAAGTCAGAAGTGATAAACTTCATGACACCCATGCAGACGGGAACTGAAAGTTCAACTGCTGAATCCTACACTAAGGCACTGTACGAGCACATCCACTCATGCATGAATCGTGCCATCCCAAACAGAACCAAGATGCTCTCATCCAAAAAAAGGAAGCCAATCTGGTGGTCCCCTACCATAAGCAAACTTTACAACAAAAGGAAGAAACTGTTGCAGAAAAGAGGAAAATCCCAGGATGCAAAAAACTCCCTTACCAGCCTCAGTAAGAAACTGAGATCCCTCATAAAATCCTCCAAAGCTAGTTACAAAAATAAAATTGCCAAAGATTCCAAAGACAACCACAAGGCATTCTATAACTATGTCAAGAATTTAAATGGCAATGCTCAGATCTGCTCTGAGCTAAAACAGAATGGCATTAAATATATTGATCCCAAGGATATTGCCAATATCCTGGCAGATCGATTCAGTGCCAACTTCACCCCCCTCTCACCCCCTAAATGGCCCATCTCAATACCGGACGATTGCCAAATTCCATTAATAACGGCCACACTGGTAAAAAATGCACTCTCCAAAGCTAAGAATACAGCATCCATGGGACCAGATGACATCCTGGGCTGTGTACTACATGAACTACAGTATGAACTGGCACCTCACCTAAGTGTCATGTTTAATCATAGCCTCACCTCAGGTTTTGTGCCCACTGAGTGGCGCAGAGCTACAGTTATCACACTCCACAAGGGAGGATCCACCTTGGATCCCGGAAACTACCTACCCATCACTCTGACGAGCCTGATCTGCAAGGCCATGGAGCATATTATTATGGAACTTATAAACAAAGACAGTGGCAACCTTCAAACACTGGACCCCAACAAGTTTGGGTTCGTGAAAGGCCGATCTTGTCTCCTGAACCTGATTGACTTCTTCGAATCAGTCTCCAGAGCCATGGACAAGGGTAAGGTGGTCCACACAGCCTATCTAGACCTTGCCAAGGCCTTTGACACCATCCCCCACTCTGGAATCATAGATAAACTTACTAAGCTAGGCATTAATCCCTACGTCACCCAATGGGTTGCTAACTGGCTTACTGATAGAACCCACACTGTAAAAGTGGCTGACTCCAAATCCAGCTTCAGACAAGTGACAAGTGGAGTACCTCAGGGTTCAGTCCTGGGACAGCTCTTGTTTGGCATCTACTTCTCTGAAGTACAGGCCAATACTAAGGGACTCTGGCTAACAAAGTTCGCAGATGACTGCAAACTGGGAGCCATTACTGAATCCCCAAATGATGTGGATACTCTACAACAGGGCCTTACAGAAACAGATGCTTGGTGCTAGAGCCATGGGCTCAAGCTCAATGCCAAGAAATGTATAGTTATCCCCTTTGGGAAAAAACATGTACCCGTGAATTATCATATAGGTGGCAGTACACTAAACACCGAAAGTGTGATAAGAGACTTAGGGACACAGGTGGACACTGGTCTCACTTTCGATAACCACATCGCCACAACAGTCAGGAAATCCTTCTATGTGGCACACCTCATCACTAAGGGCTTTTCATCCAGAAAAAAGGAGGTCATTGTCCCACTGTACTCATCCCTCATTAGATCCATTATAGAATACAACGCCCCATTTGGTATGTACCTCTCAAGACATCTGCAACAAGTGGAAAGGCTGCAGAAATACCTCACTAAAAGAATCACAGGCCTAAAGCAGATGCCCTACGTTGACCGCCTTAAAAAACTCCAACTATACTCTGTCGCATATCGTCTACTCAGAGGCGATCTCTGCTTAACATACAAGGCCATGTCAAACCCAGAGCTGTTGGACATGCTACACTTAAATAAATCCCAATCCCTCAGAGCCACACGCTCCAGGGATCTAAACCTTGTCATCACAATAAACAAAACATGCTGGAGGGATAGATTCCTGACCCAGAGACTCCCCAGACTCTGGAATAGATTGCCCATACATGTCAAGCAGAGTGCCTCTTTGGCCCTCTTCAAAAGGAACCTTGACGATTGGATAGGAGAAAGGAAATTCACCCCGGGGATCATGTCAGTCACCCTGCTAGACAGGGGTCCAGGGAAGTAAATAGTGTGGGAAGAAATAGCCAGGGAATTGTTATGGCTAGGCTTGTATAAGCCCTAGGGCTGATAGCCTAGTACCAACCTATGAACCTATAATCCGCTCCCCCTTGTTCTGCGGATTTGGGAAGAAATTTGGCAGGTGAATGGTCTGGTTAACAGCCACACTGGATAACACCTTAGGCATAAAAGAAGGATTGGTCCTGAGGAACACCCTGTCCAGGTAAAAAATAATGAAAGGCTCCACTGCCATGAGAGCCTGTAGTTCTGAAATCCTTCTAGCTGAAGTGACTGCCAAAAGAAAGGCCGTCTTCCAAGAAAGAAATGTTATATCCGCAGTAGCTGCTGGTTCAAAAGGAGGTAGGGTGAGTTTTTCCAGCACAAAATTGAGGTCCCATGCAGGAGCTGGCGCTCTCCTGGGAGGCCTTAAATTTTTGGCCCCTCTGAGGTACTGTTTTTACTGGGGATGTGAAAAGAGGGGAGGCTCTGTGTTGTAATGAGCTGAGATGGCAGAGGCATGGATTTTTATTTGAAGAAAAAGATAGGCCCTTGTGAAGCATCTCAGTTAAGTATTGCAAAATCTGAGGAATATTGGGCTTTGCTGTGTCTGTTCCTTGTGCTTGGTTTCAAGCACAGAATCTCTTCCATTTATCAGCATAAGATTTTCTAGTACTAGGCCTTCTGACCTCCAAAATGACATCCATCACAGGTTTACTGAGAGATGTGGTTGGTGAAATTAGTTGATTAGCCATGCTGCAAGATTCAGACTTTGGAGCTGAGTGTGCAGAATTTGATAGTTCTGCTGAGACAATAGGTGAGGTGTTTGAGGCAAGTACCATGGAGGAAGGTGTGACATATTCCTTAGAAGCGGGTACCAGTTTTGGCGAGGCCAGTCCAGGGCAATTAGAATCATTTTTGTTTTTTCCTGTCTGACTTTTAGTAAGACCTTGGAGAGTAGAGGCAGAGGTGGAAAGGCATAGACTGATAGGTTTTTCCAGCTGAAGGATAGAGGATCCACTTTCCATGCTTTTTTGTGATGAATTCTTGTGCAGAATTTGTCCAACTGATAGTTTTGGGGAGAGGCAAATAGATCTATGTCTGGGCTCCCCCATTTTTGTGTTAACATGCTGAAGATTTGTGGATCCAGTTTCCATTCGTACGGGTCCATAAGATTTCTGCTTAGGTCGTCTGCCAGAGTATTTTGCTTTCCTGGCAGGAACTGAGCTTGAAGATGTATTTGGTAAGTCAAGGCTGTGTTCCATATGGCCATGGCTATTCTGCAAAGGGGGTAGGAGTGAGTACCCCCCTGCTTGTTTATGTACCACGTAACTGTGGTGTTGTCCGTCTTTATCAGTAGTTGTCCTGGATGAAGGAAGTCCTTGAAGGCTGTCAGAGCATTCTGAACAGCTAGCATTTCTTTCTGGTTGATATGTAGATGCACTTGGTTTGGGCTCCATTTGCCCTGAATGCATCTCCCTGCCAGGTCAGCCCCCCAAGCATAGTCTGATGCATCTGTAGTTAGAGTTTGCGTGGCTGGGGGTAGAATGAATGACATTCCCTTATTTTGGTGGCATGTCTCTGCCCACCAAAGAAACTCCTGTTGCAGGCAGGGAATGAGAGGAATCATTGTTTCCAGGCTGTGACAATGTTGACTCCATAAGCTTTTTAGATACCATTGAAGTTTCCTCATATGCAGTCTCGCATATGGAATTAGTAGAATGCAGAACCTCAAAGCCTGCAGAATTTGTCTTGCAGATAGCTTTGTTTTTGTTGCCACTTGTTTGAAGTATGTTGTCAACTGAATTTGTTTGTCTGGCGTGAGGTAAGCCATCTGGGCAGTTGTATTCAAGCTTGTACCCAGGAATGTAATTATTTGAGAGGGTACCAGTTGTGATTTATTTTCATTTATGGTGTACCCTAGGCATGCTAGAAGCCTTTTTACAAACGCCAGATGTTGAAGAAGAGTGTCCTTGTCCTCTGCCTGAATGAGACAATCTTCCAGATAAGGATAAATTTGAGTGTTTCTTTGTCTGCAAAATGCAGTTACTGGTGCCAGGCACTTTGTAAAGACCCTGGGCGCAGTAGACAAGCCAGAGGGCAGTGCAGAGAATTGGTAATGCAAAAAGCCTGCTTTGAAGTGGAGGTAACTTCTGAAAAATTCTCTTATTGGGATATGCAGGTATGCCTCTTTTAAGTCTAGAGTTACCAACCAGGCATTCTTGCCTAGCATAGGCAGTAGCTATTGTAAAGTCAGCATTTTGAATTTTGGAATGTCCAGGAATGTGTTTAGAATTGATAAGTCCAGAATTGGATGCCATGACTTGTCTTTTCTGGGTACCAGGAAAACTCTTGAATAAAATCCTTGTCCTTTATCCTTTTCTGGTACTAGTTGAATAGCCCCCATATCCATGAGGGACATGACTTGTTTCTGGGCCTCTGCCCACTGGTTTGGTGGCAGATGTGGCCATCCGTTTGGAAATGACAACGTGTGGAAATGAAATCTGTACCCCTGGGATATTATGTTTAATACCCACTTGTCCTAGGTAATTAAATGCCAATTTTGAGCATGAAGTGCTAGTTTTCCCCCCAAGGGGGCTGCCAAAAGATAAGTGCTTGGAGATGGCAGAGGAAAGTCATTGTGACTGTTTACTGTAGGGTTGTGCTTTGTTACCTCCTGATTTGGAGGTGGAGGCACCCCTTTGCTTTAACCTCTAAGATCCTTGTGATTGATATCTGGAGCCTTTGGAGCGCCTGGGTTTGCCCTGAGCGGCTCTGCTGGACACAGGAAAAGACCAATTCTTAGTAGGCCAGTGCCTACTGAACCTGGGTGGCTGCACTTGCAAGAAATCTTTTACAGTTTGCATAGATTTAGCTTTGTCTTCCATTTTCTTTAAAACCTCTTCTGCCTTATTACCAAACAGACTGTCATGCTGTTAAGGGGCATCCAACAATTTAGCTTTAACATGATCAGGCAGATTTTGCTCCTTGAGCCATGCATGCCTTCTTATCACAGATCCAGTTACGGCGGCCCTGCAAGAGGCCTCCAAGGAATCAAAACCACATTGCAAAGTATGCTTTTCAACCTGTTCTGCTGAATGCAATAAATCCTGTAACTCTTTATTTTCCACACAATCAGAAATCAACATCATTGTCTGTTTCAGTAAGCCCATAACATGCTGTTGATATTTAAGCATATGAAACTGGCAGTTTAAAGCCCTGATTGCCAAGGTTGCAGACGTAGAAACCTTCTTTCCCCATCTATCCAGCACCCTGGAATCTCTATCAGAAGGGGTAGGATTTTTGGCTGTAGAAGCCTTAACACCCTCGGGACCCTGAGAAATAGTCTCAGGGTCAGCAGGAGGATTTTTGAAAATAAATTTGTGGGAGTTAGGAATCCTGTAATATCTGTCTGGTTTACTAGGAGCCGGAGGCAGGGAATCAGGAGCCATGCTTGATTCCGAGAACACATCATCAACAATGTCTAATACAGAAGGTATTGCCAAAGGCCTATGCTGAGGAAGAAGAAGAAAATCCCCAAGCCTCTTTTTTGATTCTGAGAAGTCCTGACTCTCCCAGTGAAAATGTTCCCTTAAAGTATGCAAAGTCTCTCCAAAAGAGTAATCCCCAGGAGGAGAAGCAGAAGGGATGGATTCCTCTGCATCAGAGTCCTCATAAGGTGGAATAGAAAATTCCTGATCAGAAGAGGAATCAGAAGAAATGCAAACCTGATCTGAAGATTCATAATCAGTGCCTTGCCTGGGCCTCTTAGCGGGGGGAGGGGGTTGGGGGTTGGGAACCCCTGATCAAGGTAATTAAATCCTCAGCCATTTTGATCATTTGTTTTTTAGGCATAGGGGCCTGAGCACATGGCTCATGCGTCAGTTTTTTAGACATAGACGTTGGTTTTGGCCTTGTTTTTGATTATAGCATCGGTTTAATATACAAATGTTGAGGCCTAAAAACACCCTCAAGAGGCCTGCTCAGCGGCTCCGGACCTATCCAAGGGAGAGACATCCGTGGGTTCAATACTTGCAGAATCTCGCGGCATAACGGACTCCGAATGGGTCTCGGTAGTGGGCTGCGACTCAAAAGTAGTGGGTATCAGGGGCTACGAAAGCACCAGCGAACCGGCGACTGGCTTAGGAGAAGCTTCATCATCGGTTTTGGACCTCGACGGTCTGTCTCTGTCTTTTTCCTTGCGTTTTTTGTGAACTCCAGTAGTCGGATTGCTGACAGACAACATTTCAGGGTAGTTAAATCTTGAACCAAAATATTTAGAAGCAAAAATATACCGACGCTTAATAGTGCGTTGGTTAACTTTAGCACAAAACTGACAGCAAGGCACATTGTGATCAGGGCCTAGGCAAGGAATACAGTACAAATGAAAATCCTTATGAGGTATTTCCTTCCCACAAGTAAGGCAATTATTAACTTTCACTGACATCGGTAAGAAGCAAGAAAAAGTTTCCCCAATGGGGTACTTAGCTTTAGTTTGAAGACTTCAGTTCTAAAACTTGAAAACGAAAATTTCAGGAGTCGGCCGACCGGCACTTGCGAACTGCTTCTGCTTCGGGCACCGCGCGGCAAGAAACACAGATTAGTGCATTTAGCAGGACATACTTACAGGTCTTTGATAGCTGGCTGGTGGCACCAACGGAGAGGGCTTTACTGTAGGTTTATTTTCCAGCAGGACAGGTCAGTGGGTCTTGCAAGACTGAAGCTATTACTAACTTAAAGGTCTCTGATAGCTGGTTGGTGGCACCAACATAGAGTGCTTGACTGTAGGTTTATTTTCCAGCAGGAAATTCCTGTGGAGATGAAAGGACCAGATTAACCTAAAATGTGTATACAGCCTGAGAAATATATGAGTCACAAATAGTATGGGGGGGGGGGGCAAAATTTCCAAGATGTAAAAATCTGCTTCATGAACTGAAGGGGTGGAGGTAAAGTTTACTGCCAGCCACACAGAACTGGTGCTTTACCCTTAACAAAAATCATTTAGCACTCTTGTATATCCAGCCAGCCTACCAGCCCTGTAGTCTAACCTCCTCGGCAGCTCACCTCTGTAATAAGTTACTTGCTATTTTCAGGCTTACAATAATTACAATATATTTGTTTATATTAAATTGATGTACACTCTATGTCCATGAATTTACACCTCGTAAAGCATATCTATCAAGTCACTCAACCACAGGTGCCGGTATGATTCCATCATAGTCCATGTGGAGGTGAATGACATGAGACATACCTCAATGGACTATATGAAGAAGGGTATTTCTGAGCTCTCAGATTACGTGTCACAGGCAGGTATAAGCCTAACCTTAAGCAGCATTCTACCTTCTCCAAGGATGATGACAGAATACAAACAAAAAATGATTGACTTTAATGGTTGGCTTAGCTTCTGGTATCAGTCCAAGGGGATCCAATATCTGTCAGTCTGCGAATACATGGTAGACAAGCCACACTGCTTTGCCAGAGATGGTCTTTACCTGTCTCCTATAGGTTTTCAGATACTTTAATGGTTGGCTTAGCTTCTGGTATCAGTCCAAGGGGATCCAATATCTGTCAGTCTGCGAATACATGGTAGACAAGCCACACTGCTTTGCCAGAGATGGTCTTTACCTGTCTCCTATAGGCTTTCAGATACTGGCAAAGGCATCAGCCACCCCTATTGTGCATTTTTTAGGCAATATCAAAATAACCAACCTCCCAACATAACAAAATTCTCTCTTGATAAACTCAAGGTACTGCTGTTTATTGCTATGTGTCTAAACAAGAAACTCCACTCCTTGGAAGCACTCCTCACCTTTGAAAATGCTGAAATCTGTGCAGTCACTGAGACATGGCTCAAAGGCGCGGAAAACACCCCGGCCATGCAGGGCTACAATGCCTTCCATACGTTCAGACCACAAACTAAGCATGAAAGAACCATAAGAGGAGATGTATCCATCTTCATTAAGAATAAGTACACCTCGAGACTAGTCAAACAGAAGGACTCTCTAGATCTACTCCATGTGTAATTAACTATAGGCAAAACCCCCTACCACATCATAGCTAGCTATAGGTTGCCAACCATGAAACAGGTAAAGCATACCTGGACTTACTGGAGTCACTTGCCATACAGCCCAACACCTTTGCAGGGGTGATTTTAATTATCCTACCATCAACCAGGGAACATGCATGGCCACAAACATGAGGTTCTTTGACATTGTCAATGCAAATGCTCTGGAACAGCTAGTCAGCACACCCCCAAGAGGCTCAAATGTCCTGGACATAGTACTCACTGACATAGGACAGCACTCCACCCCCCCCCCCCCCATTTAATGTCCTCCCTGGTAAGATCAGACAATAAATCAGTCTCGTTCGATGTAATTAAGACCAGTTACCCCATTGAACTCAAAATTACCTCCTACTAAGTGATGGTATAAGAAGTTTCAAAGCCACCTCGAACGCAGATAACATGGACTTCTATGCAGAGGTGTACTGCAATGCCCTGTATTAACCACTTAAGCAACTGTATAGAATCAGCTGTACCTGACCAAATTAAAACCAGGTTTTGCTGAAAAAACAAGCCACCCTGGTGGAACCCTAGTAAAAACAGGCTACACAACAAGTAATGTCTAATAATAAGATGGAACTGGCCCAGCAGAGGAAAAAGTCCCTCTCCAGCTTAAATAAGTTAGAGATCTTGTCAAATCCTCCAATCCTAATTATGAAGCAAAAATAACTTCCCTAGCTAAAGATAATCACAAGGCATTTTTTAACTACATCCGAAATCTATAAGGGAATACCCAGCTATGCACTGAACTGGTTGTGGAAGGCACCATCCATACTTAACTGCAGGTACTAGCAAACCTGCTAGCTGACAGATTTAGAGCAAACTTCACCTCCTTTCCTTTCCAGTCATCCACAAAGTATACCTGCCACTATTCTTCAGCCTATTATCTCAAGAGAGCAGGTCATTTCAGTGCTCTCCAAGGCCAAAAACATGGCATCAGTGTGACAAGAAAACATCCCAGATTGCCTTTTAAATAACTTAAAATATGACCTAACAGACCTACCTGGATCCCTGTTTAACACAGCCCGTGAACTGGCTATGATCCAGCAGAAGGGAGGACAGCGACTGTAATCCCTATACATAAAGGGGACCAGCTCTCCAAGGCCGAAAACATGACATCAGTGCGACACGAAAACATCCCAGGTTGCCTTTTAAACAATTTAAAATAAGACCTAACAGACCTACCTGGATCCTGTTTAACCACAGCTTGTGAACTGGCTATGTTCCGGCAGAAGGGAGGACAGCAACTGTAATCCTTCTGCATGAAGGGGGACCATCAATTGACTCTAGGAATTACAGGCCTATAAGCTTGACTAGCCTTATCTGAGAGGCCATGGATACAATCAAAATGGACCTTGTTAACAAGAACATAGGTAATCTCCAAACTCTGAGCCCAACCCAGTTCAGATTTATTAAAGGTAGATCACGCCTGTAAAACATGGTTGACTTCTCTGAGAAAGTCACCAAGGCCCTGGATGAGGGAAAGAGAGTGCATATTTCCTGTCTTGACCTAGCCAAGGCATTTCACACAGTCCCCCACTCATATATTATAGAGAAACTCTCCAAAACTGGGAATTAACCCCCACATTACTAGATGGTAGCCAACTGGCTCACTGACAGGGCACATACTGTCAAAGTGGAAGACTTCACCTCTAGCAAAACACCAATCACCAGTGGCATACCACAGAGTTCTGTGATGGGCCCCTGTTTGGAATTTAGTTCTCAGACGTCCAAACAAACTTGGACGGCCTGTGGCTGACCAAGTTCACTGATGATTGCAAACTGGGAGCAATCATTGAGTCCCCCAGTGATGTTAATATATTGCAGACAGGGTTAACGCAGACAAACATACCCTTACCTCTGTGAACTTTACTCACCTAACCACTGACTACTGGGGCAACTCAGGATAAATATGGCTAGGCTTATAAGGGCTCTAGGGCCATTAGCCTAGTAACCCCCTATGAACCTATGAACCACATAGTGAAGTCCTATGCGTAAATAGGAATGAGATATTCCTACATTTCAAGGATTAAAGATAGCTCAAAGATATAGCACATGCTTAGAAAAACTGGCAGTTTATATTGCAAGCAGCAGTCTAGCCAGATTTGTAATGATGGAATGGCTATCACAGTTAAGAAAGATTTGGGATAGAATATTATTGATTCAGCATGGAATAGAGAAGGTAGGGGGATCTTGAGGAAATATGGGATCCATGATGTGGTGTGAGTGACCGGATAACTGTATGGGCCCACTACTGACAACTCCACAATCCCTTCTATTGTTTTTTTTTTTTTTTTTTTTTGTCGGGGGTAGGGAGAGATGCAGCTTACTGTAAGAGACTCTAATATTGCATTTAATTCCCCTGCAGATAGGACCTCATCTACATGGGAAATAATTCTTAAGCTAAAATGTATATCGAATCATTTCAGTAATGAGCTTGGCTTACAAGATCTATGACCAGCTTTTAAGCCAGTTGAACCAGCTTATACTTTTGCAGCCCCTAACCCCATCCACTGTAACCCTCGAATCTACTAGTGAGCAATCACATTATGGAGTGTGCACTCATTAATGTCTCATGACTTGGATATGATCAAATGTTTTAACATATGGCACAGAACATTTTATACAGCTAACCCCATGTTGAAAATTCATCTTTTGGTACACTGGGAATCCTTTAAGTTGACATTATTGGTTCATGAAAAGCTGCTCGGAAGAGAGAAGGGGTTGGTGGTTGGTCCAATGGTTAAGGTGTTTACCTTAAAGACACAAGGTGCAGGGTTTGATTCTCACATGGGATAACTGTCTAGGCTTAAAATGGCTCACAAGGGCAGTTAGCCTAGTACTAATCTAGGAACCTATAATCTATGAAGAAGTCCTGGAAAAGAGAGATGTTTGGAGTAGCTGTTCTGAACATGCTCAATTGGTTTCCTGTGGAAACTTGACATTTAAAAAGAAGGAGCTACTAACTGCTTACACTAAACACAAATATTTATGGCTACTAAAACATAGTTTAGCATAGATGTATTTAGAAAGAGCAGTCACATGGCTCTGGGCACTAGGTAACAGGCCTGGTAAGCACTTAGACGGGGTGCTTTAAACAGAGGAAAATACAGCAGTCAATTTGACTGATGAAGGGGAGATGATGCATTGTGACTTCAGACCCAAAAGATATACGTGATTTACTGAAGGAGCAAATTTACCTTTTTTAACTATAGATGCTATAGCTGATCGTACTCAATTCAGTTTCTTTTAGTGAAATAGACCAGGCTATCAGGACACTTCTGAGCAAAGCTCTTAGTTCATATGTCTGCAGAGAAGTACGAGAAACTCAGGGAGTCTATTGGAAACAATCTAAAAGAAACTCATAAGCACATTCAAAAAATAAACAAATAAACTTCCAATGTCTTCATCCACTTTATCCATAATATCTCCCATCCACAATCTAGGGAAAGACCCTAAAAAAGTATGGAATTACCTTTCTGCATCACTTATCAGTATTGATGTTAAGCTCTATGATAGAGGTCTTGCCACTAAGGTAATATGATTACTGCCATTTCTAATTTCTCCAGCACAGGAAACGTTTGTGTCTGTCCATGCAAGTCCCAATCGCATTGTCACTGAAATAGGCCCTGAGACCAGAGACAGATCTAGCATGCCTCTTATCTGTACCTCATTATGACAAACGTAACTCATTCTGGGTGTTACAAATTCAATCTTTTATGCTGTTATACACCGAAAGGGTCTGTCACACAATTAATTTTAATAAAATGTCCATGACAAACAATATGGATTCGTATTAATAGTTCAAAAAGCAGTTATAATACCAGTTTATTCATCCTTTATAAGGCCCATCATTGTCTATAATGCCATCAGTTAGTTACTGCTCTGCATTCTGCCTATTTGTTCTGCATTATGAAAGGTAGTATTTCACCCACTCTGGAGATGGAAAGCTGATAGCCACAAGACCCAGTAATGGAAATCTTCATAGACTTCAAAAAAAGCATTCCGTTTTGTAAAATGGATGTAGCTTTGGAGGGTAATATCAGCATATGAGACCTCTTCACAAATTCATATTAGCAGTGAAAGCTCTGTATACAAAACCAACGGCAGTTATCCTTACGGGCAGAATTTTATCAGACACCCTTTACTTTTATAAATATGTAAGCCAAGGATGCCCCCTTCTCCAGCTTTATTCCTTTTTGCCATTAAACGGTTGGCTCGCATCTGCGTAGACCTGAGAAGGGAAAAGATTGAATATATACAAGAGTGAGAGTTAAACATATGTTGTCTGTAGAGGATTGTGTGCTTCACAGGAGGGTCTCCTCTAAACATTTTCCATACCCTTATAATTATCATCTGCTGTCAGTATATGCCTTTCTATCCAAATTAAGAATGAATGTGGGGAAAACTGAATTGTTCTCCATGAATGAACTGTCCTAGGCTTTGAAGACAGATGGAAGTATTTTCTGCTTTGGATGGTGTAAAGCACAAAAATATTTTAATATTTTTCTTCAACTGAACCCTGCAGTATTGTTGGTTTTATACCTTCACCACATATGAGACAGATTATGTCTGGACTTGGATATGGAGAAGGCTGAAACTCTCCACTTTTAGGACAGCTGCAATAGCCAAAATGCATTTTATGCCTCTTATTTTCTACATTCTGTGACATGTCCCTTGTTATGGATTCCACTTTTGATCACAGAAGATTCAAAAGTTAATTTCTTGCTTTATTTGGCACTTGGGCTTCAGACCAGTTGTTTTACATTAGGAAGGTTTGTGGCCTGCACTGTGGTGGCAGGACAGGTAGCTTACATCCTTCTAAGTTGGGAACTGCTGATTGAGGGCTCAGTGTCTGTTATTCTAAAATTGTATTAGTTCTGGTTTAAGCACTTGGGCTTCAGGCCAGTTATTTTACATTAAGAAGGTTCATGGTCTGCACTCTTGTGGGAGGAGAGGCTGGACTCTGCCCTTCTGAGCTGGGAATTTCTGGTTAAAGGATTATAGTGCCTGCATATTTGAACTGTTTCTTACTGAAATTGGTATACCTTGTTTGCTGTAGCATAGACTAGATCCAGGCCTGCTGAATCTAGCTTTGTTTGTATGCTTGTTGTTGTTTGCTTGTTATTTCCCTGAAACGCTAATTCCACCTAAAACGCGGCTTTTCAGCGCTTCTGTGGATCCCTAGTGATATCTGCATTGCTTACTGTACTTATTTCCTTGTTTCACTTGAAAGAAAGTTACTGTTTGTCGTTTTTGCATTTAAGTTACCTGTGACACATTGCATTTAAGTTACCTGGCACTTGCTCACTAAAGCAATTATATAAGTTAGCACTAAAAAATTAAAAGCACTACACCCTCACAAACTCCCCTTGAGTACCTTGTTCCCCATTGGCCCTTTTTTCAATTATAAAGGAATTCCCAATACTATTCTAGCATGTCCAAAGGTCAGTTGTCAATCTCCTCTCTGGTCCAGCTGGTGAATCTGGGAATCTTGAGGCAATGTTACAACTGCCTCATGTACACAGACAATCCTCTCCTCCTCCCAACAAATTCCAACACATGTGAGAGATGCAACCATATAGCCAAACTAGAGGCTAAGCTCTCTCAACTCAGTACTGGCATAACCAGTCAGGAGGAGAAGGAAACCACACTCGCTACAATTCCAGTCTCACATAGACCTACCACGACAGCAAACCAAACACATAAGCACACAAAAACATACTCGGAGGCTCTAAATAAAAATCTGCCTAAGCAGCAGAGACCTCCAAAGCAGACACCCAAGCAACCGCTACCCCAAAACAAAACACGTGCAACACATAGCTCACAAAGCCAGTGTGCCGAACAGTCACAGCCCTTGAGGCTAAACAACACACCTGATACACTTGTAATAGGTGACTCTATCGTCAGGCACACTGACGTCCCGCTCACCAGGCTGAACAAGGAGAAGGTCACGGTGAGCTGCCTGTCGGGCGCTAGGATCCGCCACATAACACAAGCACTCAGGTCACTCCAAGACAAGTACAAATATGACTCAGTCATTGTCCATGCTGGTGTGAATGACCTGAGATGTACCTCCCTGGACTACATGAAAAGAGACATGGAGGAGCTCTCTGAGCATGTAGACCAGGCCGGTATGACCCTGACCTTGAGTAGCATCTTACCCTCACCAAGAATGATGCCACAATATGAAGACAAGATGATCAATTTCAACAACTGGCTTAAGTATTGGTGTCATTCAAAGGGGATCCAATGCCTGTCAGCCTGGGATGACATGCTCGACAAGCCACGATGCTTCGCTAGGGACAGCTTGCACCTGTCACCCCTGGGCTTTCGGATATTGGCAAAGGCTCTTGCTACCCCATAGTGCCTATTTTAGGCAAGGCTCAAAAGACAAACCCACCTCCATAGGTATCACAAGGGATAAGAAACTAAGAGTAATGCTACTCAACGCCAGAAGTCTAAACCTCAAGATGCACCTTTTCGAAACTCTCCTTAGCATGGAGAACATCGATATCTGTGCAGTAACAGAAACCTGGTTCAAGGCTCCCGAGAGCATCCCAGCACTACCAGGTTATACCTCATACCATGCTTTTCAGCCCCAAAACTTGGACCGAACCACAAAAGGAGGGGGAGTATCAATATTCGTCAAAGATACCCACACCTCCAGGTTGGTGGCACAGCACGAAGCATCAGAGACTATCCACGTGCAACTTACAGTGGGTAAAACTGCCTTCCAGTTTATAGCCTGCTACAGACCACCCTCCCAAACCCAGGAACCCCACTCGGCCTTCCTGAGAACACTGGAAAATATGAAGGTCTTTCCAAACACCATTATATTGGGTGACTTCAACTACCCAAACATAGACTGGGAGCATTACTCTAGCTCCAACACCCTAGCCCAAAGGTTTCTAGAATTTATAAACTCAAATGCTATGGAACAACTTGTTACCACTCCCACAAGAGGGGAAAACATACTGGACCTGATCATCACCAACATGGGGACTCTATGCTCCAGACCAGAAGTGTATCCCTCACTGGTAAGATCAGACCATAAACTAATCTCACTGGATATTCACATCCCGACCCCACCCCCTGCCCAGAAAACCACAGTGAAAAACTGCTCTAAAGCAAATTTCACACTCCTCAAAACTGAGGTGGAATCCTTCAAAGCCCCCGGGCCTGTGGAAAATACGGCCCAGACCGCAGAATCCTTTATAAACGCATTCTATGAACACCTTCAGGAATGCATGGATCATGCAATCCCAAATAAAACCAAGACCCAATCCTCCAAAGGAAGATGTCCTGTCTGGTGGACCCCAGCCATAAACAAACTATACAATAGAAGGAGGAAGCTACTACATGATAGAGTAAAATCCCAAAAAGGGAAGGCATCCCTGATCAGTATTAGCAAAAAACTATGGGCACTCATAAAATCGTCTAAGGCCAGCCTAGAGAGAAAAATTGCACAGGACACTAAGGATAATCACAAGGCTTTCTTTAGTTATATTAGGAACCTGGGTGGGAATTCCCAGATATGCTCAGAATTAGTCCAAAATGACAAAAAATACACCGAACCCACAGACATTGCCAACATCCTAGCTGACAGGTTCAGCGCAAACTTCTCCCCCCCCTTCCCCACCAAAAGGGCAAATATCTATCCCAGCAGACTGCTGCCCCCCTGACATCTCAGATGCTCAGATGCTCAGGTAAGAGCCGCCCTCTCCAAATCAAAAAACATAGCATCAATGGGACCAGACGGTGTCCCGGGCTGCGTCCTACATGAACTCCAAGAAGAGCTAAACCCAAACATAAAACTACTGTTCAATCTCAGCCTTACTACAGGATATGTACCCAAAGAGTGGCGTACAGCAACAGTGGTCCCTCTCCATAAAGGTGGTGCCTCAATGGATCCTGGAAACTATTGCCCCATAAGCCTGATAGCTTGGTCTGCAAAGCTATGGAAAGGATCATCATGGACCTCATAAATAAAGATATTGGGGACCTACAGACACTGGATCCTACCCAGTACGGCTTTGTTAAGGGCAGATCCTGCCTCTTAAACCTGGTCGATTTCTTTGAAACAGTCACCAAGGCCATTGACGAGGGAAAGGTGGTCCACACAGCCTACCTGGACCTCACAAAAGCCTTCGATACAATACCCCACTCGGGCATTATAGATAAGCTCACCAGCTTAAATATAAACCCCTATGTCACTAGATGGGTTGCAAACTGGCTCAAGGACAGAACCCACATGGTTAGAATTGCTGGAGCCATGTCAGACCCCAAACCAGTTACAAGTGGAGTCCCACAAGGCTCAGTCCTGGGACCTCTCTTGTTCGGTATATATTTCTCGGAGGTAAAGGCCAACACGGAAGGACTGTGGCTGACCAAGTTCACAGATGACTGCAAACTGGGCGCCATAATCGACTCTCCAGCCGACACAAGCATCCTCCAAAAGGGCCTCATAGAAACAGACAACTGGTGCCAGAGCCATGGCCTCAAGCTAAATGCCAAAAAGTGTATAGTCATCCCCTTTGGCAAAAACAAAGTGCCCACAAATTACCACATAGGTGGTAATCCATTAAGTACGGAAGAAGTAAGTTGATAGCAATCTCTCATTTGACAACCACGTGGCCAAAATGGTTAGAAAAACATTTTATATAGCCCACCTAATCATGAAGGGATTCACATCTAGATCAGGGGAGGTCATCGTGCCTCTTTACTCATCCCTCGTCAGGCCCATAATTGAGTACAATGCCCCTTTTGGGATGTACCTTACCAGACACCTGCAGCAACTGGAAAGACCCCAAAAGTACCTCACCAAGAGGATCAAAGGGCTCAAACAGATGCCATATGCTGCCCAGTTAAAGAAACTCCAGCTCTACTCAGTGGCATACCTCCTGCTCAGAGGTGATCTATGCCTGACATATAAAGCCATGTCCAACCCGGAATTAATGGACATGCTGCACCTCAGAAAATCCAAATCCCATCGAGCTACGCGCTCGAGAGACTTGAACCTCAGCACTGACATAAATAGGACATGCTGGAGGGACAGATTCATAACCCAGAGGCTCCCTTCACTCTGGAATAAAATCCCAGTCCAGGTTAGGCAGAGTCCCTCATTGACTCTCTTCAAGAGGAATCTTGATGAGTGGATGGGAGATCGTAGGTTTACCCCGGGTATCACTTCTATGTCACTGTTAGACAGAGGCACAGTATACTAACCTCGAAAAAGGGCATAGCAAAATTAATTTAAAATGGGTGGCGAAAGCCAAACACACTCTGGCTAGGCTTATAAATGCCCTAGGGCAGATAGCCTAGTATGAACCTATGAACCTATAGGAGGATAGTCTTGCAGCCTGTGTCCACTTTCCCAAACAGATACAGGGGTAATACAAAGTATTAGTTTAAGGGTGTGTACACTTATGCAACCAGCTTCTTGTATGTTTTTTTTTTTTTTATTTTTTATATTTTTCCCCTAACAGATTTGTTTGTTTTTCAATTGAATTGTACAGATTATAGGTCACATTAAAGGTGGGAAAGTTTTGATATGATTTTTTGTGGTCGTGTTTTTTATATCACAAAAACCTGGCATTTTAACAGGAGTGTGTAAACTTTTTATATCCACTGTACATCTGCTTAAAGGGCAGACAGTATCATTCAGTGGTTACATCATTGCACAAATGACTGACAATGATGTATCTTCACTCTGCCCAGTGCACGTCGACCCACTGAGTGGCTGCAGAAAGGTATGGGGCAGAAAAAAGGTGTATAGTTAAAATCCATTGATAACAGTTGCACCTTAACAGGCCTTCATCCTATAGAGAATTAATGGTCCCAGACCTGGGGGGGGGGGGGGGGGCAAAAAATAAGTAAAATTAAAATAAATAAATAATGCAGGCACAGACAAGGTATATGTGTGGCCAGTTGTGGATTTCTTCTTGCTGCTGCTCTTCAAGTTGTTACATACAGGCAAGGTATGTTCCTAGCTGATGATTTTAAGTCTGTCAGAAATGCTGTCATGTTGACGTTTTTCTTTTGTTGCAGCTATAATTCTAGTGGGTGGTTTTACATTATGGTGCGCTAGATATACACCGGGAGTGGGTGAACACTGCGTTACTTTTACTGCATGGAGGTGAGTAATGATCATAACTAGCTTTGTCAATATTCATTTTTTAAAGCTGTGTTCTGTATGCACTACAATTACCAGTGTAAGGTTATCTGCAAGCAGAAATTTTGCATTAGCTTGGATATCTGAATAGGACCACTCATTAGTGAAATGAAGTAACACAGCTGCTTTATGTCTGAAACTGTAAGAAACCAAAGTATTTCAGACATGACAGTAAGAGGCGTACCTTGGACTGAGATAAGTATTTTGTTTGACCCAGTGCATTTTGTTTTCATCATCTTGTGGTTCATGTTCATACAGGTTAAGGATAAGATAAACAGCTGAGCAGAATAACTAATCCCACATATTTCCTTTTCTATCATTCTAGTTTGTTGTATAACCCTGCAATTCAAATTAATGGCCCTGGATCTGATGACTCAGTCAAGATTCTTAAATGGCACAAATATAAGATTTACAAACCCTAATGTGTTCCAGAGTTTCAGGAGTTTTATTTGTTAGGCTGCCAGCATTAAGATGCATTTTTTTAAGGACATGCATTTCAGTCCAGCACTGGTTAGTAGAAGTCATGATATTCTGATACAAGGACAAGGACCAGGTATAGGTTCATAGGTAGGTACTAGGCTATCTGCCCAAAGGCATTTATAAGCCTAGCCAGAATGTGCTGGCTTTCACCGCCCCCTTAGATTAGTTCCCTGTGCCTCTGTACAGCAGAGCCAAGGAAGTGATCCCGGGGTAAACTTTCTGTTTCCCATCCACTCGCCAAGGTTTCTCTTGAAGAGTGCTAGCGAGGAGCTCTGCCTAATGTAGACTGGAATCTTGTTCCAAAGCATGGGAAGTCTCTGGGACAGGAATCTGTCCCTCCAGCACGTCCTATTTATTGTTGTGGTGAGGTTTAGATCCCTAGAGCATGTGGCTCAAGGGGATAAGGTTTTCTTTAGGTGGAGCATGTCCGTCAATTCTGGGTTGGACATGGCCTTGTATGTCAGGCAGAGATCACCTCTGAGCAGGCAGTATGCAACCGAGTACAGCTGGAGTTTCTGCAGTCGAGCTGCATAGGGCATCTGTTTGAGGCCAGTGATCCTCTTGGTGAGATACTTCTGTGGTCTTTCCAGCTGTTGCAGGTGTCTTGTAAGGTACATCCCAAATGGGGCGTTGTACTCTATGATGGGTCTGAGTGATGAGTAGAGGGGCACAATGACCTCTTTTGATCTGGATGCAAGCCCTTTTATGATTAGGTGGGCCACACAGAAGGATTTTCTAACCACTTTGGCAATGTGATTATCAAAGGAGAGATTACTATCTACTTGGGTCCCCAGATGCCTTATTACGTTTTCCGTATTTAGGGGACTACCACCTATGTGGTAGTTTGTGGGTACTTTGTTATTTCCAAAAGGAATAACTATGCACTTTTTGGCATTTAGCTTGAGACCATGATTTTGACACCAGGTATCCGTCACAGTGAGACCCTTTTGGAGGATGTCTGTGTCAGCCGGTGAGTCAATTATAGCCCTAGTTTGCAGTCGTCTGCGAACTTGGTCAGCCATAGCCCTCCTGTGCTTGTCTGTACCTCTGAAAAGCACATGCCGAACAGGAGGGGTCCTAGGACTCAGCCTTGGGGAATGCCACTAGTAACCAGTTTAGAGTCAGACCTAGATTCCACAACTCTCACCATGTGGATTCTGTCCGTGAGCAAATTAGCAACCCATCTTGTGACATAGGGGTTTATGTTCAGGCTGGTGAGCTTGTCTACAGTACCGGAATGGGGAATGGTGTTGAAGGCCTTTGCGAGGTCTAGGTAGGCTGTGTGTACCACGTTTCCCTCGTCTATAGCCTTGGTAACTGTCTCAAAGAAGTCCACCAGGTTTAGGAGGCATGATCTGCCCTTAACAAAGCCGAACTGGGTACGGTCCAGTGTTTGGTGGTTCCCAATGTCTCTGTTAATGAGTTCCATGATGACGCACTCCGTAGCCTTGCAGACCAAGCTAGTCAGGCTTATAGGGCGATAGTTTCCAGGGTCTGTTGTGGCTCCACCTTTGTGGAGCGGAATAACCGTTGTTGTGCACCACTCTATGGGTACGTAGCCTGTGGAGAGGCTGGGTTTGAACAGTGTGTTTAAGTGAGGGGTTAGTTCGTCTTTGAGCTCATGTAGGACACAACCTTGGACACTGTCCGGTCCCATTGATGCTGTGTTTTTGGCTTTGGAGAGGGCTATTTTAACCTGAGTGTCTGTGATTTCAGGGGCTCTACATTCTTCTGGTATGGTTATGGGCCCTTTTGGGGGTGAGAGTGGGGTGAAGTTTGCACTGAAACTGTCTGCCAGGATGTTGGCAATATCGGTTGGTTCAGTGTATTTTGTGCCATTCTGCACTAACTCCGAGCAGATTTGACCATTGCCATTTAGATTCTTGACATAGCTAAAGAATGCCTTCTGGTTATCTTTGGAGTCCTTGGCAAGTTTTCTTTCAAAGCTCGCCTTGGACGATTTTATGAGGATCGTAGTTTCTTGTTGATACTGATCAGGGATATATTCCCTTCTTGGGATTTTACTCTTTTCTGTACTAGTTTCCTCCTTCTATTGTATAGCTTGTTTATGGCAGGGGTCCACCAGGCTGGTTTCCTTTTCTTGGAGGAGTGAGTCTTGGTTTTGCTTGGGATAGCACGATCCATGCATTCTTGTAGGTGCCCATAGAATGCATTAGTAAAGGATTTTGCAGCTTGGACAGCGTTATCCTTTAGCATGGGGACTTTGAAACTTTCCACCTCCGTCTTAAGTAACGTGAAGTTTGCTTTTGAAAAGTTTTTCATGGTGGTTTCCTTGTCCGGGGCTGGGGGCGGAATGTGGATATCCAAAGTGACTTGTTTATGGTCATATCTAACCACCGAGGGGTTGACCTCTGGTGTGGAACACCGGTCAACCATGATGGTGATGACCAGGTCCAATATGTTGTCACTTCTGGTGGAAGTGTTGACCAGTTGTTCCAGGGCGTTTGAGTTTATAAATTCTAGGAAATGTTGGGCAAGGGAGTTAACACTTGAGTAGTTCTCCCAGTTAATGTTTGGGTAGTTGAAATCACCCAATATTAGGGTGTTTAGTAGGACCTTTATGTTACCCAGTGTTTCCAGAAATGTGGAATGGGGGTCCTGGGACATGGTGGGTGATCTGTAGCAAGCTACAATTTGAATTGCAGTTTTGCCCGTTGTTAGTTGCACGTGGATAATCTCTGAAGCATCATGCTGTGCCACTAACCTGGAGGTGTGGGTATCCTTGATGAATATGGATACTCCCCCGCCTTTTGTATTTCGGTCCGGGTTCTGTGGCCAAAAAGTATGGTATGAGTTGCAGCCTAGTAGTGCTGGGGTGCTCTATGGAGCCTTAAACCAGGTTTCTGTTACTGCACATATATCAATTTTCTCCATACTGAGGAGTGTCTCGAGTGCGTGCATTGTGAGGTTTAAGATTTCTGGCACTGAGTAGTATTACCCTCAGATATTTGTTACTTGTGCTATTTACGGAGGTTGGTTTGTCTTTTGAGCCTTGCCTAAAAAGGCACTATGGGGGTGGCAAGAGCCTTGGCCAGTATTCGAAAGCCTAAGGATAACAGGTACAAGCTGTCTCTAGTGAAGCAGTGTGGCTTGTCGAGCATGTCATCCCAGGCAGACAAACACTGGATCCCCTTTGAATGACACCAGAAACTTAGCCAGTTGTTGAAATTGATAATTTTTTCTTTATACCGTGATATAATTCTTGGTAAGGGCAGGATGCTACTCAGGGTCAGGGTCATACAGGCCTGGGCTACATAATCAGAGAGCTCTTCCATGTCTCTTTTCATGTAGTCCAGGGAGGTACAGCTCAGGTCATTCACACTAACATGGACAATGACAGAGTCGTATTTGTACTTGTTCTGGAGTGACCTTAGTACAGTTGTGTTATGTGGCAGATCCTGGCACCCGACAGGCAGCTAAAAGTAACCTTCTCCTTATTCAGCCTACTGAGTGGGACGTCAGTGTGCCTGACTATAGAGTCACCTATTACTAGTATGTTGGGTATGTTATTTTGCCTTGAGGGCTGTTATTGCGTAGTACACTGGTTTTGCGAAGTATGCGTTTCATGGTTTGTGTTGGGGGGTGGAGGTAGCTTGGATGTCTGCTTTGGAGGGCTCTGTTGCTTTTGCAGATTTTTATTTAGAGCCTTCGAGCATGTTTTCGTGTATTTACGTGTGTTTTTTGCCGGTGCTGGTTTAATGGGTCTATGTGAGACTGGTGGTGTGATGCCAGTATTTCCCTTCTCCTCTTGACTGTCTGATCCAGTCTTGGGTTGAGAGAGCTTAGCCTTAGTTTGGCTGTATAATTGCATCTCTCGCATGTATTAGTGTTTGGTGGTAGGAGGAGAGGGTTGTCTGCGTTCATGAGGCAGTTGTAACATTGCCTCAAAATGTCCAGATTAACCAGTTGGACTGGAGAGTACATCTGAAACTGCCCTTTGGACATGCCTGGATAGGTACAGTAAACTGTTTTACTGAATGGCTGGTAAGGTCGAATAGAAAGCCTTGTCCTTCTGTAGTGCTAGGGTTTATAAGTGCTTGCTATGAGTTTTGAGCAAGTGCCGGGCTGAGAAATGAATGGCTTGAGTGCTTAAGTTGAAAGTTTGTCTAGTTCCAAGGGAAAAATTGAAGAGGAGACTTTGTGGAGCCGGGAATAGTTATACCCTAGCTAACCGGTGCTACCCGGCGCACAAAACCGGGCAAATGCGTTTTTTATAGCAGGGAAATGAAAGAGATAGAAATTAGCCCAAAATGGCCAATAAACTATTACTTTCTGGGCTGAAACCACTCCTCCAGGAACAGATATTCTGCTCAAATCTCCCCTCTCTCACAGGTGAACAGAGAAACTTCCTTCTATCCAAGTAAGGTATGGGCAAACACAGAGATTTGTAACACAGCCCTGAATTCAGCACTAACCTGAAAACTGGACTATACTAGCTTAGAAAGGCGGGAAACAAGTATATATTTTTTTTCAGAAAATAAAGCAAATACAATAAAAAAAAACACTTTAAATGCGCAGAAAAAGATGCTTATTGTTATATATCTCAGTTCAGAGTTGTAGTCAATGCCCCTAGTAATAAAGTAGGAAGAAACACAAATACAGTAAAAGCAAATGAATAAAGTGCAATTTATATATATATATATATATATATATATATATATATATATATATATATATATATATATAAATAAAACAATAGAAAACGAACAATGCAATTTCTATATATATATATATATATAAAACAATAGAAAACGAACAATCTGATTTAAACAAGTTACCCAATTAACCAGAAAAAAACTCAAAACTGAGCCCTGTTCCAGCAGTCTTCAATCAGACAAGTTCTTACTGCACATTCCCGCTACCAGGGTGCAGGGGAACCTTCTCCAAAAAAGATGGCCTGGATCAGTGCTCAAGTTATACAAACAAAGCTAGATTCAGCAGGCCTGAATCTGGTCCTATGCTACAGCAACAAGGCGCACCAATTTCCAAAAGAAACAGCTCGAATAAGCAGGCACAATAAGCCTGTGACCACAAATACCCAGCTCAGAAGGGCAGAATCCAGCCTCTCCTCCCACAAGAGTGCAGACCACAAACCTTCTTAATGTAGAATAACTGGCCTGAAGCCCAAGTGCTTAAACCAGAACTAATACACTTTTAGAATAGTAGACACTGAGTTTTCAATCAGCAATTCCCAGCTTAGAAGGATGTAAGCTACCTGTCCTGCCACAACAGTGCAGACCGCAAACCTTCTTAATGTAAAACAACCGGTATGAAGCCCAAGTGCTTAAACCAAAAGACTTAGAATAACAGTTACAATTTAATCAGGCTACTACCAAGCAAAAAAAAAAAACAAGTAAGTGAAACACAACAATTTTACATACAGCCCATTTTCTCTCCCATTCACACACAAACAGACTCCTCTGCTTTCTTTCATACACACATTCACTCACACAAGATCTGTCTCACCCTCTTTCTCAATCTCTCAGTCTTCATCTGCTCTCATACACACATTCAGTCTCACTCTCTCTCGATCTCTCTCTCACACAAGCAGTCTCCTCTGCTTACATACATGCACTCACATCACTCTCGCTTTCTCTCTCACTCTCTCCATCCTTCTCTCTCTCACATACACACACAGTCTCTCTGCTATGCACCCATTCACACACACACATGCAGGTAAACACACACACGATCGCTCTCTCTCTCTCTCTCTTACTTAGTTACATACATGCATACACTCACACACACACTGCATTTTCTTTTTTTTTTTCTATTTTACACTCACTAAAAGTATAGTTGTGCACACTTACCATAAATGAAGATGTTCAAGTGTATTCACTGTTGCAGTCATTACATCTGAGTAATCTACTGGCAGGTTGCCCTCAGTCGGCCTGATTAACAAAGTCTTGGGTCCTGCGTCGGTTGCTGTCCCTTCTTCTATGACATCAGGTTGTCAGGGGTATAAAACATGCAGCCGACGCCATTACATCAGTTTTTCTTGCCCCAGATGTCAGGTGCCCCCCAAATGGGGAGCAAAATATATAAATATATATAATTAGAAAACACAAAAATATACCTCCAGACAAAAGCAAATACACCAAAAAGGCTTTTAAAGCATAGTAAAAGAAAGAAGAGGTATAGTAAAAGAAAAACAGGGGGCTGGAGGGAGGGTAACCAGGACTGCAACAGTGAATACACTTGAACATCTACATTTATGGTAAGTGTACACAACTGTACTATGTTCATCGTGTTTCACTGTTGCAGTCATCACATTTGGGTAGATTCCCAAAGCTAAGGTTGGGAGGATGGATTTATACAGCATTAGGACCAGCTATAAGGCCCTGCAAAACAGCAGTGGCAAAGCCAGCTCTGGATTTAGAGAAAATTGGTAAGTGATAATGCTTGGTGAAAGTATGAACTGAACTCCAGGTAGCAGCTTCTAGAATATCCCTGGTAGGAACACCTCTGAGAAAGGTTGCTGAAGTAGATGCAGCCCTGGTGGAATGAGATCTGATCCCCTGGGGGATAGGTTTTCCATGGTGCTTATAACAGAAATGAATATAATGGCTTATCCATTTAGAAATAGTTTGCTTTGAAATAGCCTTCCCCTCTGCCCCAGCAGCAAATGCTACCAGCAGTTGTTCAGATTTTCTTCGAGATTTAGTCCTGTCCAAGCAGAATCTAAGTTGTCTGTGTACATCCAATGAATGCAGAATCCACTCTCCCTTGTTTTGTGGATTGGGAAAGAAAGTTGGCAAATGAATGGACTGATTAAGAGCCACACTGGATACCACCTTGGGCATGAATGATGGATTGGTCCTGAGTGACACCCTGTCTACATGAAAGATGATGAAAGGCTCCACTGCCGTAAGGGCCTGTAATTCGGATATCCTTCTAGCTGAAGTGATTGCTAAAAGGAAGGCTGTTTTCCAGGAAAGAAATTGTAAGTCTGTAGATGCAGCTGGCTCGAAAGGAGGTAGAGTGAGTTTCTCCAATACAAAGTTAAGGTCCCAGGCAGGGGTTGCAGCTCTCCTGGGTGGTCTCAAGTTTTTGGCCCCTCTGAGATACTGCTTTAGAAGAGGATGAGAGAAGAGGGAGGGGGGGGTCTGTATTGTAATGAGCTGAAATGGCTGAGGCATAGATTTTTATGGAAGAAAAAGACAGGCCCTTGTGAAGCATCTCAGTTAAGTATTGCAAAATCTGAGGTAAATTGGGCACTGCTGTGCTCATCCCTTGAGATTGATTTCAGGCACAGAAACTTCTCCATTTGGCAGCATAAGATTTTCTAGTACTAGGTCAAAATGACATCCATCACAGGTTTGCTGAGGGCTGCTAAGGGTGAATTTAAGTGATCAGCCAAGCTGCAAGATTCAATGTTTGGAGCTGAGGGTGCAGAATTTGGTTCTCCTGCTGAGACAGTAAGGAAGATGTCTGAGGCAGATGCCACAGAGAAATGTGTGACACACTGCGCAGGAGTGGGTACCGGTGTTGGCTAGGCCAGTCTGCAGCAATCAAAATCATTTTTGGTTTGTCCTGTTTGACTTTTAGTAGAACTTTGGAGAGCAAAGGCAGAGGGGGAAAGGAACAGACTGATAGGTTTTTCCAGCTGAAGGACAGAGCATCCACTTTTCAGGCTTTTTTGTGATGAGTTCTTGTGCAAAATTTGTCCAACTGGTAGTTCTGGGGTGGGCAAAAAGAGCCGTGTCTGGGCTCCCCCATTTGCGTGTCAACATGTTGAAAATCTGTGGTTACAGTTTCCATTTGTGAGGGTCCATGAGATTTTGGCTTAGTTCGTCTGCCAGAACATTCTGCTTTCCTGGCAGGAATTGAGCTTGTAGTTGTAAATTGGTAGCTCAAGGCCATGTTCCACAATGCCATGGCTAGTCTGCAGAGGGGGTAGGAATGTGTACCCCCCTGCTTGTTTATGTAGCACATAACAGTGGTGTTGTCCGTCTTTATCAGTAATTGTTCTGGATGAAGATAGTCCTTGAAGGCTGTCAGTGTATTCTGTACAGCTAGCATTTCTTTTTGATTGATATGAAGGTGCATTTGATTTGGGCTCCATTTGCCCTGAATGCACTTCCCTGCCAGATGAGCCACCCCATGCATAGTCTGATGCGTCTGTAGTTAGGGTTTGGGCGGCAGGGGGTGGTGTGAATGGCAGTCCCTTGTTTTGATGGCAGGCCTCAACCTACCATAGGAACTCTAGGCGCAGGCAAGGTATGATAGGAATCATTGTTTCCAGGCTGTGACAATGTTGACTCCATAAACTTTTTAAGTACCACTGAAGTTTCCTCATATGCAGTCTTGCATATGGAATTAGAAGAATGCAGGAGGCCATGAACCCCAAGGCTTGCAGTATTTGCCTTGCAGATAGCAGGGTTTTTGTGGCCACCTGTTTGAAGTAAGTCACCAAATGAATTTGCTTTATTGGCGTAAGGAAAGCCATCTGGGCAGTTGTATTCAAGCTTGCACCCAGGAATGTAATCTTTTGAGAGGGTACCAGTTGAGATTTCTTTTCGTTTATGGTGTACCCTAGACAGGTTAGAACTCTTTTTACAAACGCCAGATGTTTTAGAAGAATGGCCTGGTTTTCTGCCTGAATTAGACAATCGTCCAGGTATGGATATATTTGAATATTTCTTTGCCTGCAAAATGCAATTACTGGAGCCAGGCACTTTGTGAATAGCCTGGGCACAGTAGACAAGCCAAAGGGCAGTGCAGAGAACTGATAATTCATGCAGCCTGCTTTGAAGCATAGGAATCTTCTGCAAAATTTCCTGATTGGGATATGCAGGTAAGCCTCTTTTAAGTCGAGAGTTGCCAACCAGGCATCCTTGCTTAGCATAGGAAGTAACTAGTGAAGAGTCAGCATCTTGAATTTTGGAATGTCCAGAAAGGTGTTTAGAGTAGACAGGTCCAGAATTGGATGCCATGATTTTTCTTTTCTGTGTACCAGGAAAAGTCTGGAATAGAAACCTTGTCCCTCTTCCTCTTCTGGTACTAGTTGAATAGCCCCCATGTTTAGGAGGGAAAGTACTTGTTTCTGAGCCTCTGCCCACTGATTTGGGGGCAGGTCTGGCCACCCGTTTGGAGTTGGCAGCGTGTGGAAATTAAATCTGTATCCCTGGGACACTGTATTTAAAACCCATTTGTCTTTGGTTATAAGTTGCCAATTTCTTGAATGAAGAGCCAGTTTTCCCTCCAAAGGGGTGGCTAAGAGATAAGTGCTTGGTAATTTCAAAGGGAAGTCATTGAGACTGTTTACCATAGGGTGGTGCTTTGTTTCCAGATTTGGAAGTGGAAGCACCCCATTGCTTAGTTCTGAAAGTCCCTTGGGACTGAAACCTGGTGCTTTTGGAATGTCTGGGTTTGGCCGTAGTGGCTCTGGAAGGAGCTGGAAAGGACCAGTTTTTAGTAGGCCAATGCCTACTAAATCTAGGAGGTTGCACTTGTAAGAAATTTTTCACAGTTTGCATAGATTTAGCTTTATCTTCCATCTTTTTTAGAACTTCTTCAGCCTTATTGCCAAATAGGCGGTCCTGCTGTAAAGGAGCATCCAAAAGTTTTGCTTTAACATGATCAGGCAGAGATTGCTCCTTAAGCCAAGCATGCCTTCTAAGCACAGACCCAGTAACAGCAGCCCTACAAGAGGCCTCTAAAGAATCAAAACCACATTGCAAAGTATGTTTGCCAACTTGTTCAGGTGAATGCAATAAATCCTGCAAATCTTTATTCTCCACACAGTCAGAAATCACCATCATTTTCTGTTTAAGCAGTCCCATGATATGCTGTTGATATTTTAGCATATGAAATTGACAGTTTAAAGCCCTGATTGCTAAGGTTGCAGAAGTATAAACCTTTTTACCCCAGCTATCCAGCACCCTGGAGTCTCTATCAGAAGGGGTAGGATTTTTAGCAGTAGAAGCCTTAATGCCCCTGGGCCCCTGAGAAATGGTTTCAGGGTCCGCAACAGGATTTTTGAAAAGGAATTTGTGGGACTCAGGAACCCTGTAGTACCTGTCTGGTTTGCTACGGGCTGGAGGCAAGGAATCAGGGGCCATATTGGATTCCGAAAACATATCATCAACAATATCTAGTTCAGGAGTTATAGCCAAAGGCCTATGCTGAGGAAGAAGAAGGAAATCCCTAAGCCTCTTTTTGGATTCAGAGAAATCCTGACTTTCCCAGTGGAAATGCTCCCTTAAGGTATGTAAAGTTTCCACAAAAGAGAAATCTTCAGGTGAAGAAGCAGAGGGAATGGAATCCTCTGCATCAGAGTCCTCATAAGTAGGTATGGACAAATCCAGATCTTTAGAAGAGTCAGAGGAAACAGAGTCTTGTTCAGAAGATTCATAGTAAAATTCAATCCTAGGCCTCTTGGGGGGGGGGGGTTGACTACCCCTGATTAGAGTAATTAAATCTTCAGCCATTTTGATCATTTGTTTTTTAGGCATAGGGGCCTGAACATGTGGCCTGGGCGTCGGTTTTTTAGACATAGATCGAGATTTAGGCCTTAGAACTGAAGTTGGAGTCGGTTTAATATGCAAGTCTGTAGGCCTGAATACACCCTCAGAAGCCGGTGCCTGTTCAGCGGCTCTGGACCCATCCAAGGTAGAGACATCCACGGGTTCCATATGTGAAGCATCTCGCGGCATACCGGACTCCGAATGGGTTTCAGCAGAGGCCTGCGAATCAGAAGTAGCGGGTATCAGGGGCTGCGAAAGCGCCTCACTGATTACAGGCGAACTGACGACTGGCTTACGAGAAGCGTTGTTGGCAGTTTTGGACCTCAATGGCCTGTCTCTGTCTTTTTCTTTGCATTTTTTTCGTTATTCCGGTAGTGGGATGGTTAACTGACGTCATCTCTGGATAATTAAACTGAGAACCGAAGTATTTTGAAGCAAAAATGTACCGACGACGGATAGTGCGCTGATTAAATAAAGCACAAAACTGACAGCAAGGTACGTCGTGGTCAGGGCCTAGGCAAGGAATACAGTACAAATGAAAATCCTTATGAGGTATTTGCTTCCCACAAGTAATATAATTATTAACATTATTAACTTTTACTGACATCGGTAAGGAGCAAGAAAAAGTTTCCCCAACGGGGTACTTAGCTTTTAGTTGAAGACTTCGGTTCTGAAATTTGAAAACGAAAATTTCAGGAGTCGGCCGACCGGCACTTGTGAACTGCTTCTGCTTTGGGCACCGCATGGCAAGAAAGACTGATGTAATGGCGTCGGCTGCATGTTTTACACCCCTGACGACCTGACGTCATGGAAGAAGGGACAGCAACCGACACAGGACTCAAGACTTTGTTAATCAGGCCAACTGAGGGCAACCTGCCAGCAGATTACCCAAATGTAATGACTGCAACAGTGAAACACGATGAACATCAGCAAAAGCGCTGCTTAGCAAGTGCAAAATAATTGCTCGCTCACTCTCACTGACATGCATGCATACACTCACACACACACACACACACACACACACACACACACACACACACACACTTAGCTTTTTCTCTTCTTTTTAATATTTTAAACTCGCTAAACAGCAAAACCGCTGCTTAGCGAGTGTAAAATAATGGCAGCCGTTCCGTTTCTGCAGTCCGAGCTCCATGGCGGCTTGATAAGCAGCCGTGAAGTGGTGGACTCCTTCTTCTCAGCGGGCATTACTTGTATATTAATACCCTGCTGAAGAACACTTGTTCTCCAATCAGGGTATTGATGTACAGTTTTGCCCATTGTCTAACAGACATTATACAATGACCTCCCCCACTAATATTCCAAAACATGCACACTTCGCCCTCGTAATTAAACCACACCAACTGTGGGTAAATCTTCAATATACCACACCACGTCGTCGGTTATTGCTTAAATAAACTTCAGTAGACATCAGTTCTCTTATGCTCAGTGTAGTACATTGGATGGTTTGTGACAAAAGCAAGCAGTCACCAGTGTCAGCTTTGTGAATTAAAATTATATTTGCTGAAGCACAAATAAACTTCAGAAAAAATGCAATTCTTATCAAATGAGTCAGTCTAAAAAAAAAAAAAAAAGAAAAGAGAGTTAGTCTGCATGTCAATGTAATTATATTCATTATACTCTCCTTTCAGGCAGGTGCAGTAGTTAGCATTACTGACATATAGAGCTTGGTTCTGTGGTTTGGTTCCTGGGTGGTATTCCTTCGGTGCAATTTTTTTTTTGTTCCACTCCTCCCCCGGCCATATATTGACCCATTAATTCACCCTGGGGGAAAGGGACACACTGTGACAGATGCCACAATTTGTGAAGCGGATACTTTTTTTTTTCTTTAATTCCTACCTCCCCCATACATTAATCAGTAACTAAAAGGTTGGCATTCAATGGGCCTTTGCAATAAGTGGCAATACCTTCACATGATGAGATCAGTTAGCCCTGCTACTTTATTGAGAAACATCTCTGTGTGATCGCTAGTCTATACTGATGATTACACCCCAAAAAGTGTTTCTTCAAGCACATGGCCCCTCTGCACCCTCACAAAGAAAAGTGAGCAGGCTAAACCTAATCTTTCCATTCTTCATCCATGCTGGGGGCAGGGTCTGAGGAGGATGGAGGATTTTAAGGTTAGGGTGTATTAGGTTTAGGGAGTGGAAGGGGAGTTTTAGAGTTAGGGACAGATTGGGGAATTCAGCTTTAAAGAGATGAAGTTGGGGTTTAACATTTAGGGAGCAATCATAGACTTTAGGGTTAGCGAGAAGGAGGAGGAGGAGGAGTGGAGTTTTAGGCAAGGGAACAAGTACTCATGTTGGGGAATAGGTGAGAGTTTAAGGGTTAGATTGGGGTTCTGACAGAGCTGTAGAGTTTTATAGGGCTGGGTGTTGGAAGGGCTATGTTGAGCTAGTGGAAGTTCGAAAAGTTGCTTTTTCAAGAATGTGGCAGTGAGCAAGTAGGTTGTAAGCTACTAGCACATGAGCACCTGTAGTAGACCCTCAGAATGTCCTAGATTAAAAGCCAAAGTTAAAAAGTTATAATGGGTAGTAGAGTGGCCAGCACTGCCATGTCACAGTACTTGGCTTTTTAGTAAATTTATTGGCCAGGGTGCTTTCTGTGTGACGCCTGTAGGTCTGCTTTGTGTCCATGTGAGCTTTCAGTAGGTGTTTGAATTCATCCAAAAGACATATGATAGGTGAACTTTTGTGTGTGTGTGTGTGTGTGTGTGTGTGTGTGTGTGTGTGTGTGTGTGTGTGTGTGTGTGTGTTCGCTCGCGCGCGCTTACATGTCTTGTACACACTGAATGCAGGGATAAATAATCTCTAGTTATCTGGTTTCTGCTTGGATCGTTTCTGTTACATTTTTTGAATCTCTAGCTACCTTCTGACAATGAACTGGATAAAACGAATAACTGGAAAATAAAGGCATACTTTAAAATTTTTGGTTTTGCTACCTTTATCTTACAGAAATTGTTATCAAACTGTAATGCAGTTTTGAGATATAAACCTTTAAGAAGGTCAGAATGAAATGACATAGGATGAGGAGCCTTTAATTCTTTAGTCTTATAAGGGTACAGGATGCAGTTATGATGATCACAGAAACAGTTTATGTAATGATAATTTGTAGAAAATAAGGCAAACAGAAACAACTCTCAAGTGTCTTGCCCTGTGTTGCAGAGGATTTATAAGTCCCCTGCTATATATGTTACCTCTATAAAGTCTGTGGCTGACTTACTCTTACAGATACATATATTAGCAATACACAGTATATGTGAATCAAACTCTGCACATGGTGAAAAAAATATATAGAAAATACGTGCCTAAAAATTCTAGCATAAGGAAAATCAAATTCATTACAACAAACAGTAACCAGAACAATTATTTAAATTAGTACCCGGTTATCCCTTTCTCTACAATTTGTTGGTTTATCTAGGCCTGCCTCAGCAAAATACAGCATAATCTGTGACATTCTTAAAAAGTCAATCAATCTGTTTTAGTTTTGACCAGGGTGTAGACATAAAATGTCATTTTGTACTTACAGTCTCAGACTGTTGCCCCACAATCAGCTTTTCATTTAAAGATATATACGTTTCTCCAGATGTTGCACCCCTATATGCTTAATAAAAAAATGTATGCATAATTTTCACCTGTTGTCCTTCACAACTGTAATATAGAGGATTATGATCAGGTCGAAGATTATAACCTGCTTATTATGTGCTTGAGACACAGATGCCAAGAAGTTCACCTCGAGACGTGAATCTTTGCATCCATGTCAAGAACACATAATTAATGGTTATGATCAGTGATCCAGTCATAATATTTTGTAGTGCATGGAGCTTTATCTGATCCCCTGCACTACTAATTACAGGAAAAGAAAAAGAAAAAAGCACCAAATTCCTACACAAATGCACTTTATAAACACTTACACGAGTGCATGGATCGTGCTATCCCTAACAGAACCAAGATGCTATCCTCCAAAAAAAGGAAGCCAATCTGGTGGTCCTCTGCTATAAACAAACTCTACAACAGAAGAAAGAAACTGTTGCAAAAAAGAGTAAAATCCCACGACTGGAGGAAATCTCTGGTCAACCTCAGTAAGAAGCTGAGATCCCTCATAAAATCCTCCAAAGCTAGTTACGAAAACAAAATTGCCACTGACTCTAAAGACAACCACAAAGCATTCTATAGTTATGTCAAAAATCTCAATGGCAACACTCAGATCTGCTCTGAGTTACAGCACAATGACACTAAATATACAGAAACAACTGATATTGTCAACATCCTGGCAGATAGGTTCAGTGCTAACTTTACCCCCCTCTCACCCCCTAGAGGGCCCATCTCTATACCGGAAGAATGCAAAGTTCCTGTAATCACGGCTGCACAGGTAAAAAAACACACTCTCCAAAGCCAAGAACACAGCATCCATGGGACCTAACAATATCCTAGGCTGCATTCTAAACGAACTACAGAATGAACTGGCACCCTACCTAAGTATCATGTTCAATCATAGCCTCACCTCAGGCTTTGTGCCCACTGAATGGTGCACTGCGACGGTTATCCCACTCCACAAAGGGGGAGCCACAACGGACCCCGGGAACTACCGCCCCATTAGCCTGACGAGCCTGGTCTGCAAGGCCATGGAACGTATCATCATGGAACTCATAAACAAAGACATTGATAATCTCCAAACTCTGGACCCTACCCAGTTCGGATTTGTAAAAGGCAGATCATGTCTCCTAAACCTGGTTGACTTCTTTGAGGCAGTCACCAAAGTCATAGATGAGGGTAAGGTGGCCTATCTAGATCTCGCCAAGGCTTTCAACACCATCCCCCACTCTGGAATTATAGATAAGCTCACTAAACTAGGTATAAACCCCTATGTCACAAGATGGGTTGCCAACTGGCTCAGGGACAGAACCCACACCGTGAAAGTAGCAGACTCCAAATCCGACTTCAGACCAGTGACAAGTGGAGTACCACAGGGTTCAGTCCTGGGTCCTCTCCTGTTTCCTGAAGTACAGGCTAACACAGAAGGTCTTTGGCTAACTAAATTCGCAGATGACTGCAAACTAGGAGCCATAATTGAAACTCCTAACAATGTGGACATCCTACAAAAGGGCCTCACTGAGACAGATGCCTGGTGTCAAAGACATGGTCTCAAGCTCAATGCCAAAAAGTGCATTATCATCCCCTTTGGTAAAAACTCTGTACCCATGAACTAGCACATAGGTGGTAGTCTACTTAACACCGAAAGTGTGATAAGAGACCTAGGGATACAGGTGGACAGTAGTCTCTCTTTTGATAATCACACTGCCACAGTGGTCAGGAAATCCTTCTACGTGGCACACCTCATCACAGAAGGTTTCTCATCCAGAAAAAAAGAGGTCATTGTTCCCCTCTACTCATCACTCATTAGACCCATTATAGAGTACAACGCCTCTTTTGGTATGTACCTCACAAGACATCTACAACAACTGGAGAGGCCACAAAAATACCTCACAAAGAGGATTACTGGCCTCAAACAGATGTCTTACGCAGACCGTCTCAAAAAACTCCAGCTTTACTCCATCGCATATCGCCTACTCAGAGGCGATCTCTGCCTAACATACAAAGCCATGTCAAACCCAGAGCTGTTGGACATGCTTCACTTAAAGAAATCCCAGTCCCTCCGAGCTACATGCTCTAGGGACCTAAACCTTGTCACCACAATAAACAGAACATGCTGGAGGGATAGATTCCTGTCCAAGAGACTTCACATACTCTGGAACAGACTACCTATCTTTGTCAAACAGAGCTCCTCATTAACACTATTCAAGAAAAATCTTGATGATTGGATGGGAAATGGGAAATTCACCCCGGGGATCACTTCTGTGTTTCTGCTTGACAGGGGCACAGGAAAATAATTTTCTTGGGTGGCGAAAGCCAGGGTACCTTTTTGGCTAGGTTTGTATAGGCCCTAGGGCCAATAGCCTAGTACCTACCTATGAACCTATGTAGATACTTTAGATACAAATGGAACAGAAAGAGCTCATAAAAAAAAGAGAGAGAGAGAGAGAGACAGTGACAAAGGTAGACGTAAGAAATGAGTATTTCCTGTTGGTATTTATAATGCAAAGGAAGGAGGAAGTACCAGCATGTGATAGGAAATGAAACAAAGAAACAAGAAAGATGGAAAGAGACAGAAATAGTGAGGAATGAGATGGGCAGGAACCCGAGGAAGCTAAAGATGGCCAAAGTATAATGGATGGATTAGCTACCACCAACAGTAAAGAAAAGAAGGGGGTGCCTAGTGAAAGAACTACTAATAAAGCTTTATGACACATTACTATACTGGCACCTGTCTCTGGGAGTAGTAAGAAAGAGGGCTAGTCTGTCTTACATTAGAAAATACCTAGTGTAAGGGCAACTAACTTCTTACAATCACAACATGTGTTCACAGAGATCAGATTCTGCCATACTAACCTCTTGAAATGTTATGATTGGTTAGCAACTTATGCAGACATAAGGAACCTTATGGGAACGATCCATAATGGCCCATGTAAGGCATTTGATAAAATCCCGTAAATGGAGGTGAGGGAAAATGCAAAGGAAGTATGGATTTGGCAAAAAAAAAAAAAAAAGTGAAACAAGTAAACAACTAGGTGATGGGCAAGTATCACAAGGCCACATACTAATTGGCGTCCATTTTGGAACAGTGTGATAAGCACTATGTTAAATATATATATGTATCATATTTGATGATGGTGAAACATAATAAAATACACTGACATTTTCAGATGTCAAATAAACAAGCACAGAGGTCTCAGTGGGGGAAGAAACCTTGGGAAAAAAGGGATCTAGGGAAGGAAATGAAATGGGAATAGAGATAGACATTAGACTTCAATACCAAGAAATATAGGTATAAACTTAAAAAGTTTTTATATTGTCCGGTTTGGTTTTATGTTGCTCAGTAAAACCAAACTAGGTGGAGGGCTACACCCCCAAACCCCCTAACTATATATACTAACTCCAGGATCGCACTACAGTGAGGAAAAAGACATATACCTTTTACTTGCCTTACAGTACTCACACTGCCAGTACTAATTGTCAGTGAAATGAGTTTTAGATGAAGTGAACTATAGGTGATTTAGTCTCTTTGAAATGAATGTCAGTGAAATGAGTTTTAGGTGAAGTGAAGTATGCCCATAAATATATATATTTCTGTAGTTTTGTGATTTTTTTTATAAATTTATAAAAATCTTTATTTAGTTATCTTCTGTGAGTGGTTGTTTGCTGGGGATTCAGCGTTCTTCCTGGTTTCGTGTTGTGCACTGGCTGAGTTGTGGGGGTATTTCTTGTGGGATTCTACTTTGTTTTACTTTGAATTCACTATTTGTTGTTGATGGCTATTCCCTTTCTTTTAGCAGATTATTTTTTCTTTTTTTTCCATATGTATGTGGAGTGCTTTAGCTTCCCTCAGATTTGTTTGCTTTGAATTTCCCACAGAGCTCGTGCAAGACTGGCTCGGTTTAGTTTGACAGCATTTGATGTTGTCTGACAGCTCGCAAATGAGAGAAAGAGGGTGGATTTGATTTCTGTGGGGGGGAGCAGAGCCTTTCCTTTGGCATTCGCTATAGATGTGGGAGCTTTATGGTTGCATGTTTTACTCTTTGTCTCCCTAACCACAGAGGGTTTAGCACAACAGACCCAGTGAAGTCCAGATATATATGCTGTATAAAATGTTTGCTGTATAAAATGTGACACAAAAAATGTTAGTTGCCATAATATTTGGAGAAAGTTTTCCTACTGTAACGCTTTTATTATATAAAGTTATATAACCACAAGCATGCTAAATTGACATGCTGAGGTTTATTTTGCATTCATAATACAAAGTAGCATCTCATAACTTTAACACATATATTAAGAGCAGACCATATTAGGTTCAGCTCAAACTACCAACTTAGTTATCATTGAAATAGCTACCAAATCCTTACCCGGAAAGAAGATTCACACGCACATAAAATAGGTCCCATGTACATCAGTTCCCCCTCTCCGATGACACACGCTCCAAATTCCACAGCTCAACACATCTATAAAAGCTATTGATCCTAAATTCATGACAAGTATAATCAAACAATGTGTTAGGTGGGCCACGGTGGTGCAGCAGTTAGCGTTGTCGCCTCACAGCAAGAGGTTTTCTGGTTCGATTCTCGGCTGGGATGCCTTCTGTGCGGAGTCTGCATGTCCTCCCTGTGGTCGCGTGGGTTTCCTCCGGGTGCTCCGGTTTCCTCCCACATCCTAAAGACATGCAGTAGGTGGATTGGACACTCTAAATTGGCCCTAGGTGTGAGTGTGTGCGTGTGTGTGCCTTCTGTGGAACTCGACACCGTAAAACTCCACTTCCAATCATGAGTGGACAAATGATCCGCTGTGGCGACCCCTAACTGGGAAAAGCCGAAAGAAGAAGAAGAAGAAGATAATAATCAAACAATGTGTTGCCATGTTTGCTTAACATTCTCCACATTTTCATCAACAGTATTTAAGGCCAATAGAAAGAAATGACTGTCATGTTGTGCAGACTCATGTGTCACTAGACAGATGTCATTCACACCTGTTTCTCTAATATGATGGATATGCAATACAAAGGAAAAAGCAGAAATTTAGCTAACTGTAACATTGTCATTTTGCATTTTTAAGTACAGGTTAAAATTAACATGGCTGATTAAGCAACACATGCATAAAATCATCTTTCTAATACTGGCAGCATTTTTCCCTCATCCTGTTGATAGCTAAGTGAGCTATGTTGGAGCTTGGAAGATACTGATACTGTAAACATAATTATTAAGTTTAATTACGATGAGTAGGTTCTGGGATACTTGCTGCATATCAGTATAACTGAAGAGATATTTGGGCAATCTTAACACAGTAAAGAGATGGATATCTTCAAGGAGCAGAGTCCTGTCTGTTATCTAAGGATTGTAAGGGCTGTTTTTCTTCTTTGTTTTATTACTACCTGTACGCAAAAAGTTGTTTTCTTCTTTTGAATGCAGATAATATTTCTTTTGCTTATACAGAAATCTTGATTTAGCATTTCTAGAAAACACTGTCATATATGAGAGATATATTATTTCTTATATAATCTGTATATTCTTTTTTTTCTTCCTGTAATTTCTTTGTTTGTTTATTCTGAGAATAGCAGACATGATGTTTTCTCCTTTTCTTTTCACTGTTGGGAAGGATTGTTTGTACACTTGTTTTGTACAAACAAAAGAGTTTTACACACCATAGAATATTTAGATGGTTTTGTAATTTTCTTTTTTACTATTAATGGTACATATTAGTTTTTTGGTGTCTACTATTATGTTTCTCTTTGACATTGTGAGGTATATGTTTTTCAATGTTTATTCAATTGATCATATTCAGATCCTATTATGGGAAGTGAATTTTATGTTTACTTATGTGAAATGTATGATACTATCTTACATAGTTTCATGTCAGACTTCACATCTTGTTTAAAGTGCATCTCCTTAAACATCAATGGTTTGAGTAATGGTTGTAAAAGAGGGAATCTAAATAAGTTTCTAAAATTATTTAATTCCCAGATAATATTTCTCCAAGAGAGACATTTGTTGCATGCCGACATAGACTTAATACCAACACTTTTTCTGTTTTAGTCAGTTCTCAGTATACTCCAAAGAAAAGAGGGGTAGCTATTTTATGGAGGAACATATTACCTATCCATAAGATAATTAGTTCATATGCAGATGACAAATATTCTTTGTGTTCTATTACTTTAGAAATTAAAAGGAAATTTTACACTTTTATTAATTTAGATTGGATGCCTGGAATAGGTGTTAGAACTGCTAGACAACATTTAGATCAGATTGTTCATATTTTAAGGGCAGTATTGTTATGGCAGGAGATTTTAACTGTATTCAAAAATAAAATGACCCTAATGCAATTAGAAAAAGGAAAATTACTGCTTTGGCTAAAGAACTAATTAAATGTACAGATCTAATGCATTTTAAAGATATTCATGATTTTTTTAGACCCTCATTCATTATTGTTCACTCACAATTCACACAGACATGGTACTCAAGCTAGAATAGATAGCATTTCATTTATAATGATTTAATAAATATATTAGATAAAGTTAAAGTGGCTTCTTGCCCCCTTGCTGATCATGATACCATGATATCATACCATACCATTTTTTTTATAAAAGAAATTCAAACCTTTATAGAAATTAATTACACAAACAATAACTCTGAAATATTTTGTTGGATTTTCTAAAAGCATGCCTATATGGTACGATTATTAATTGGTTTGCTAAAAAAAGGCAATGGAACAAGAACTTATTACATTCAAAAAATAAAATGGATAAAATAAAATTAGAATCCCAGAAAACAAATTCTAACCAGATAAAAAAGATAAACAAATTAAATGATAAATACTTAGAAATTTTAACTCATAAAACTATGATCAAGCTTGAAAAAATTAAACTAGCTAATTTTCACTTAATCCTAAATATATGCATAAAATGGCAAATAAAATTACTCAATAAAACTAATCATATAAAGGAAATTTATTCTACTAATAAAAAGAAGAGGGACTCTGATTTGCAAGACATTTTGAGAGAACTTAAAAAAAATGTTACTGCCTTAAATAATAATAACTTGATATTAGATTCATGGGAGGGTATCAAGAAATTCCAGCAGGAAAATACTAAACACAAATTAACAGATGACTAGATGAAGCTTATTGATACACTTATCTTATTATCTGAAATAAAGACTCAAATTAATAAACTAAATAAAGCTCTTGGCAATGATGGCATTATTTCAGAATTATACAAATTAATGAATAAAGAAACTTTACAAATTTTGCTTAAAGTTTTAAGTTATCTAAAGACTTAGTAAATGCCCCCCCCCCCCCTTGGAAATATTCTCTCATTTCTCCAATTCTAAAGACTTATAAAGATCCAGTTAAGTGTTCTTCATACAGTCCAACTCCCTTATTAAATACTGATTATAAAATGATTATGGCTATTCATGCTAATAGATTAAAACAATTTCTCCCCTCTCTGATCAATGATTATCAAACCGGTTTTATTTATAATAGATATTCCTATGAGAACATTAAAAGAATTTTAATAATAATTGATTATGGAAATAATTTAAATAAAAAGCTGACTTTGGCAAGCTTAGAGAGTGCCTTTGATTCAGTAAATTGGAATTATTTATCTTTGGTACTTGAAGAGTGTAAGTTCCCAAACAATTCTGTAAAATTTATAAACATTTTTTACAAAAACTCTCTTGGTTATGTTAAAATAGGCTCATATACGTCTGAGTCAATAAATTTTTTTAAGGGGACCAAGCAAGGATGCCCTCTTTCTCCTTTGCTTTTTGCCCTAGTCATAGAGCCATTTGCTAATTTAATGTGAACATCCTCACACATTAGGGGGTTTCAAATAGGAAAAAAAAATTAGATCCATGATTCAACTTACTGCAGATGATATTCTGATAACTTTAAATGAATGCAATAATTCACTATCCACTTTGTTCAAATTAATGGAAAGTTTTCAGGAAAAATCGGGTCCCAGGTTTAATGAAAATAAAACATAATTTTTACCTATAATTTACAACTTAAAATACATAGAGCAAAGATTTAACAACTGCATTCTTTGTGAGATGAAATTAAGCTATTTAAGAATGACGTTAACTGAAAATATTAATTAACAGACATCAATTTTGACAATAATCTCACCTTTTTAAAAAGTAAATAAATGGAACAAGTTCACTTTTTCAACGGATGAAAGACTTTCTTTAATTAAAATGATAATCTTACCTAAGAATTTATATATTATTCAATCTTTATCTCTTCCTCTTCCAAAGAGGTTTATTAGCGAATTTAATTCTCAAATTTTTAAATTTTTGTTTCCATGTAAATCCACAATAGCTCTAAATCACCACACTAGAAGTTGGTTGAATAGGGGTATTGGTGTACCAGATCGAGAGTTATACTCTATACCTATTATTATCAAAACAATAGTTTTCTGCATTAATAATCCATATTCCGCTAAATGGAAAGAATTTCAAAAAAATCTTTGTATACAATATTTTAATGCCAGACTTTCAAATTACTGCCCAATATTACATAATCATTTGTTTCTGTTCTTAAAAGACTATAAAGTAACACAACTCATAGAATTAACTCCTCTTATATCTCTATCATACTAAAATCTTTAAGAAATTTCATTTATAGGTGTCCAGTGTATAAAGCATGTTTTTCCTTATTTCTCCAATAGCTTTCACTCTTCTAAACTTACATGCAATACATATTTTTAAAGAAAATAATCTATTATTTTGTTTCCAGCTAATGGATAAAGAAGCACTGTATTCTTCTCAATACATACTTAAATATGATCAGGGAAAGACATTTGGTTGCATTTGCAAAACTGCAGACAATTTGTGGAATGTAGACTTAATTTAATGCAGCCTAGTTTAAGAATATATCCCCAAGTTAATTGTTTTATTTTACTTTTTGGTACAACAGAAAATTAATGGAAAGGGTCTTTTATCTACATTACATATAGTGATTAAAAAAGAGCTGGAATTTAATAAGGAAAGCTATTGAAATTATTTTAATTTTATAAATAATGAACCTCCTAATGGTGAAGACAAAAACATTATTTTGCTTTCATCTAAACAAACTACAAGCTCACCTAAATGGAGTTTATTTTCAAGGAGATTTTTGCATAGATCTTTTTTATACCACACAGAATTGAAAAAGAAGTTATGCACCTACCATAACGTTCCATGTTAGTTGTCTTCATCTCGCCTTCTTTCTTGCTGGTTGGGGATCGGAGCCGATTCTCGGCTCTGACTCAGCCATCTTCTATAGCTCCAGAGCTGTTTACTAGCGAGAGGCTAGCCCTTATTCCATGATGCCTAGCAATAGAAATAGCTAACCCCAGACATAGCCAGAGAATAAACCTGTCCAAACAAATAGGTTGAGTATACCTGTTATACTCTCTAAGTCAGTAGAGGAAACAAACACACTCAGCCAGTGAAACCAGAACTCCTCTCAGTCCAATAGTACAGGGGGGATGGAGGGTGGGATGCAAGAAAGAAGGCAAGATGAAGACAACTAACACGGAACGTTATGGTAGGTACATAACTTCTTTATGTTAAGTTGTCTATCTCGCCTTCGTTCTTGCTAGTTGGGACAGCGTCCCTAGCACCTACAATCCTGGGCGGCTCATTGGAACAGACTCTTCAGAACGGTGGAACCAAAGTCAGCTCTGCTCCTGGAGACCATATCTAGCTTGTAATAAGAAATAAAGGTATGAGGATTTGCCCACGTAGCAGCTGCACAAATAGAATCCATGGGCAACCTAGATTGGAAGGCTACAGAGGTGGCCAAGGCCCTAGTAGAATGAACTTTTGGCTTGATAGGTAACTCCTTGTTCCTTAATTGATAGATGAAAGTAATAGTGTGAGACAACCACCTGGATAAGGTCACCTTGGAGTCTGGGAGACCTTGTTTGCCTAGAGCATAGGAAAGGAATAGTTGGTCCGACTTCCTTATTTCCTTAGTCCTATGCAGGTAAAAACACAATTGTCTATGAACATCCAATTTGTGTAATTTGTACTCTGCCTTGTTGGTGTGGTTAGGGGAAAACACAGGAAGGTCTATAGATTGGTTTAAATTATTTTCTGAGCAGACTTTCGGAAGAAACGAAGGATTAGTCCTCAGAGCAATCCTGTCCTTATGAAAAACCAAGTATGGAGGACGAACACATAGTGCCTGAAGTTCAGAGACGCGTCTGGCTGAAGTAATAGCTACCAGAAAGAGTGTCTTCCAAGATAGAAACTTAATGGAGCAGGATGCTGCTGGTTCAAAAGGGGACAGAGTTAAGGAAGTAAGTACCAAATTAAAGTCCCAAGGAGGAGGGGGATCTCTCACTGGAGGCCTAAGGAGAGTGGTCCCTCTCAAGAAAGCTTTACAGAGCTTATGAGACATAATGTTTGAATTTGACAAACCAACATGAAAGTTAGAAATGGCCGCTAATTGAACACTGATTGTAGCCGAAGCGGACCCAGAATGAAAAAGTTGTTTTAGGAATTCCAGAATTTCATGGACTGGGGCTGAAAAGGGATCTACGTTCCTAGCCTCTGCCCAACAAGAAAAACGTTTCCATTTACTAACACAAGTTTTTCTGGTTGTGGACTTGTGAGAGGAGACAATAATCTCATGTACAGCCGGGGAAATGCTGGGAAGCCTGGCTAAGGTTAGAAGTGGAGCAACCAAGCTGTGAGCTGGAGAGTTTGGAGGGATTGATGCAACCCGCCTGATTGATGAATCAGTAGATCTGGAAATGGGTCCAGAGTCCAGGGCTGATAGAGAAAGTAGTGGTGCAGGAACGGAAACCATATCTGTCGAGGCCAGTAGGGGGCAATGAGGATCATTTTGCAACCCAACAATATTGCTTTCTGTATGAGTTTCGGTATCAGGGGAAACGGAGGAAAGGCATAAAGAAGTCCCTGAGGCCAATCGTGGACTAGAGCATCTCTGGGTATATGACCTGGAAGCGGAAGTAGGGAGAAGTAGTTGCTGCATTTGCTGTTGAAGGGGGTGGCAAAAAGATCTCAGCAAGGCTGTCCCCATTTGCGGAAAATAAGATCCACAACTTCCTGATTCAGAGACCACTCGTGAGGCATGAGGATAGCTCTGCTGAGCCTGTCCGCTATGACACTGGACCTCCCAGGAATGTGCATCGCAATCAGAAAACGTTGGGAGGAAATCGCCCACTGCCACAGTCTGAGTGCTTCTCGACACAGGGGGTAGGACCTGGTTCCGCCCTGCTTGTTGATGTACCACACCACTGACATGTTGTTTGTTTGAATTGCAATGGTCCCAGAAGGAAGAGAGTCCTGGAGGGCTTGCAATGCTAGGAGCACAGCTCTCATTTCTAGGACGTGTATGTGCAGATGGTACTCGTGAGGCTGCCAAGTGCCTTGGAATATCCTGCCCTGACAATGCCCCCCCACCCTATCAGGGAGGTGTCTGTGGTCACTGTGGCTACCGGAGGGGGCTGAGTGAAGGGTCTGCCCTGAGTCACTAGTGGGGAGACCATCCACCAGGAAAGGTGCTTTTTGCATGCTTCTGTAATCATGATCATGTGAGACATGGGCAGCTGTTGGAAAGACCACTGTGTGAACAGAAGCCACTGAAGGATCCTCATGTGAAAGCGGGCCAGTGGGATTAGAAGAATGGCTGCTGCCATGGAACCCAGAGTTTGAAGGACGAACCTGACCTGGATTCTTTTGCTCTGCATTAGAATTTGTACTTGTTGGCGAATTGTAGACACCCTTTCTAGCAGTAGCCTTGCAGACATGTTTCTTGTGTCTAAGTCTGCTCCTATGTAGGTGATAGATTGACAGGGCAACAAGCTGGATTTTTAGAAGTTTATTGTAATGCCTAGCTGGGAGCAGATTGTGATTGTGTAGTCCCTGGCTTGTAGAAGTTGATGCCTGGTAGTAGCAGTGAGGAGCCAGTCATCTAGATATGGAAACACCTGGAATCCTCGACGTCTCAGGTGAGCCGTGACCACTGCCATACATTTGGTGAACACGCTGGGGGCTGTGGTGAGACCAAAGGGCAGAGCTCTAAACTGGTAATGACTGGCTCCCAGCCGGAAGCGAAGAAATCTCCTGGAGTGCCTGTCCATCTTGATGTGGTAGTAGGCGTCCTGAAGATCTATCGAGCACATCCAATTGTCCTGACCCAGAAAGGGTAGAATGGACTGTAGCGTGACCATCCGAAACGTTGTTCTTTGTACAGACCTGTTTAGTCTGCCGAGATCCAGAATCGGTCTCCAGTCCCCTGTCTTTTTTGGTACCAAAAAGAACCTTGAGTAAGTTCTAGATCCGCTGGTCTGCCGGGACTTCCTCGATGACTCTTTTTCTAGCAGTTTTGAAACTTCTATTACTGCTTGGTCCTTTAGATTGGGTGGAACATCTGGAAGGGATTTCCTTGACAGTAAGGGGAGTTGACAGAAGGAAATTTTGTAACCTCCGGATATAATGAACCGTACCCATATGTCTTGTGTTAAATTTTGCTAGGCTTTTGGGTACAGTGAAAGTCTTCCCCCGACTGCTCCAGAGGTGAGCAGCCAGGCAACCCTTCAGGGATGCTGAAGGCAAGGCTACCTGGGATTTTCGGAACCACATTTTGCCACTCTTCTGACCTTTAGGGTACGGTCTAGAAGGAGTGGAAAAATGGACTCCCATGGCAGAGAGTCTTGCCTTCTTGCTCACACCTAGTCAAAGTGTCTTTCACCTGTGTTCCAAAGAGAAAGGAACCATCAAAGGGAGTGTTGGTGAATGACGCTCGAAAGGGTTCTGCAATATTACACAGCCACATCCATGCATGCCTCCTAAGGGCCACACCCATACCTGCAGCTCTACTCGTACCATCGGCTGCGTAGGAAATGAGCCTCATGGAGGAGTTAACTACAGAATTAAGCGTCGCCAGCTGGGAAGCTACTTTAGCTTGAGCCCCCTCAGCTGATGGATCTTGAAGGGTATCTCCGAGCTCTTTAAGGAGATCCCTCTGAAGCTGGGTAAAATGACATAAATAGTTCAGTGACCTCATAGAAAAGGTCGCTGAAGCAAACATTCGCTTCCCGTATATGTCCATCGACCTAGACTTCTTGTTAGGAGGATGGACAGACGAAGAGGTCTCCGCTAACTCTTTTTTGGTGGCTGTGATCCGATCCCCAACCAGCAAGAACAAAGGCGAGATAGACAACTTAACATCTAATGTTCAGTATTAGAACAGTTTTCTGGAGATATAAGTTAGACATTAAAACTGATTAGCATCATATGTTCTTCAACTGTGACATACTCAAAACATACTGGGATGAAACTAATGTATTTTTACAGTCTCTTTTCTTTGATAAATTTTCCTTAACTAAATCTCCGGTCTTGTTCAATACTCCAATTCCTAAATGTGTTGGGAAAATGAAATATTCCCTTTTATGGAGCAAACTAACTGTTGCAAGAAAAGTAATAACAAGAAATTGGAAGAATGATTCTGCTCTGTCTTTTAATGAGTTCTCTAATATCTTGAAAGAAATTTGTCATCTGAAACTCATAACCATTAAGTCACGGACTCACTTCCTCAAACAACATATGGAAGAACTTAAAAGACTTTTACATAAACAATATTTGATGGACTTGGATTATTTAATTCATAGTATTCTTCTAATATATCATTTATGTACTAGACACCTTTGTAAACAGTTGTTTTGGTGTGTTCTTTGAATTAATTGTTTGCCTTTTTTCTTATATTGTTATATATTTCTATTGTTTTTAACTGATACTATCAGATTCTTCTTTATAAATAAAATAATTAAAAAAATGTGAGTTTTGAGGGAAGAGAATTTCACTGTTGCTTAATCCAAGTCTGTTTTTAATGTTCATAGGTTCATACGTGTGTACTAGACTAATGGCCCTGGAGGCTTTACAAGCCTAGCCCATAGGAATATGCTGGCATCATGCCAACCGACCTTAGTTCCTAGTGCCTCTGTCGAGTAGAGCCACTGGAGTGATCCCTGGGATGAATTTTCTAATTCACATCCACTCATCAATATTTCTCTTGAAGAGGGCCAGTGAGGTGCTCTGCTTGACATGTATGGGAAGTCTATTCCATAGCAATGGCAGTCTCTGGGTTATGAACCTGTCCCTCCAGCATGTTCTGTTGATTGTGGTAATGAGGTTGAGGTCTCTACAGCGTGTGGTGCAGAGGGATTGGGATTTCTTTAGATGTAGCATTTCTAACAGAGCTGGGTCAGACATGGCTTTGCAAGTCAAGCAGATATTGCTTCTAAGTAAGCGATATGAGACAGAGAATAGTTGGAGTTTTTTGAGTCTGTCCATACAGGACAAGTGTTTAAGACCTAGGATCCACTTTGTGAGGTACTTTTGCAGCCTCTCCAGTTGTTCCAGGTGTCTAGTGAGGTACATGCCAAATGGGGCATTGTACTCGAAGACTGGCCTAATGAGGGAAGAGTAGAGGAAGACAATGACCTCTTTCTTCCTGGATGCAAAACCCTTAGTAATGAGATGTGCCAAATAGAAGGACTTTCTGACCATAGTGGCAACGTGGTGGTCATAGGTTTATAGGTTGGTACTAGGCTATCAGCCCTAGGGCCTATGCAAGCCTAGCCATAGCAATTCCCTGGATATTTCTTCCCACAATATTTACTTCCCTGGACCCCTGTCTAGCAGGGCGACTGAGGTGATCCCTGGGGTAAATTTCCTATCTCCCATCCAGTCGTCAAGATTCCTTTTGAAGAGGGCCAAGGAGGCGCTCTGCTTGACATGTATGGGCAGTCTATTCCAGAGTATGGGGAGTCTCTGGGTCAGGAACCTATCCCTTCAGCATGTTTTGTTCATTGTGATGACAAGGTTTAGGTCCCTGGAGCATGTAGCTCTGATGGATTGGGATTTCTTTAAGTGTAGCATGTCCAACAGCTCTGGGTTTGACATGGCCTTGTGTGTTAAGCAGAGATCGCCTCTGAGTAGACGATATGTGACAGAGGATAGCTTGAGTTTTTTTAGTCAGTCAGCATAGGGCATCTGCTTTAGGCCTGTGATTCTTTTAGTGAAGTGTTTCTGCAGCCCTTCCAGTTGTTGCAGATGTTTTGTGAGGTACATACCAAACAGGGCATTGTTCTCTATTGTGGGTCTAATGAGGGATGAGTACAGTGGGACAATGACCTCCTTTTTTCTGGATGAAAAGCAAAAGAGAGGTTGCTGTCAACCTGTGTTCCCAGATCTCTTATAATGCCTTCTGTGTTAAGTGGACTACCATCAATGTGGTAATTCAAGGGACCCAGGTTTTTCCCAAGGAGGATGACGACACATTTTTTGGCATTGAGCTTAAGACCATGGTTCTGACACCAATCGTTGGTCTCATTGAGGCCCTTCTGTAGGATGTCAACATCCCTTGGGGAGTTAATAATAGCTCCCAACTTGCAATCATCTGCGAACTTTGTTAGCCTGAGTCCCTTCATGTTGGCCTGGACTTCAGAGAAGTAGATACCAAACGGGAGAGGACCCAGGACCGAACCCTGTGGGACTCGACTTGTGACTGGTCGGCAGTCTTACTTGGAGTCAGCTACTTTCACATTGTGGTTTCTATCTTTGAGCTAGTTTGCAACCCACCTAGTGATATAGGGATTGATGCCTAGCTTAGTGAGTTTTTCTATGATTCCTGAGTGGGAAATGGTATCAAAGGCCTTGGCCAGATCAAGGTAAACTGTATGAACTACCTTCCACAGCTCTGGTGACTGACTCAAAGTCGTCGACCAAGTTGAGCAGGCATGATCTACCCTTCACACAACAAAACTGTGTAGGATCCAGAGTTTGGAGATTCCCTATATCCTTGTTTATTAGGTCAATGATGATGCGTTCCATAGCTTTGCATATCAGCTTAGTGAGTTTTTCTATGATTCCTGAGTGGGAAATGGTATCAAAGGCCTTGGCCAGATCAAGGTAGGCTGTATGAACCACCTTACCTTCATCCACAGCTCTGGTGACTGACTCAAAGTCGTCGACCAAGTTGAGTAGGCATGATCTACCCTTCACACAACAAAACTGTGTAGCATCCAGAGTTTGGAGATTCCCTATATCCTGGTTTATTAGGTCAATGATGATGCGTTCCATAGCTTTGCATATCAGACTCGTCAAGGTAATGGGCTGATAATTCACGGGGTCTGTAGTCACTCCTCCTTTGTGGAAAGGGATGACTATAGCACTGCGCCATTCGGTAGGGACAAAGCCTGAGGTGAGTCTGTGATTGAACAGGGTACACAGGTGAGGTGCCAGTTCACTCTGTAGTTCATGTAGAACACAGCCAGGGATATTGTCAGGACCCATAGAAACTGTATTCTTGGCCTTGGACAGTACTGTTTTAACCTGTGCAGCAGTAATACTGGGTGCCTGGCAATCTACTGGTATTGTGATTGGTCCTTTGGGAGGGGTAAAGTTAGCACTGAATCTGTCGGCCAGTATATTGGTAATATCTGTTGGCTCGGTATAGGAGGTACCATTGTGCAGTAGCTCAGAGCAAATCTGGGTATTGCCGTGGAGATTCTTTACATTATTATAGAAGGCCTTGTAGTTGTCTTTACTATCTGCTGCAATTCTGTTTTCATAGCTAGCTTTAGAGAATTTGATGAGGGATCTCAAACTTTTGTTGAGGCTAATAAGGGAGTTTTTCCAGTCTTGGGACTTTGCATTATTCCGCATCAGTTTCCTCCTTCTGTTGTAGAGTTTGTTTATGGCAGGGGACCACCAGATTGGCTTCCTTTTTTTTTGAGGAGAGCATCTTGGTTCTATTGGGTATGGCGAGATCCATGCATTTGTGTACAGTGCACTGGTGTATGATTCGGCGGTCATGCAACTATTGTCCACTTGCATGGGTGCCGTGAAGTTAGCCACCTCTGTTTTTAGGAGCCCAAAGTTAGCTTTGGAGAAGTTACCTTTGTGGGGGGGGGGGGGGTGGATTTCCAAGGTGATTAGTTTGTGGTCGGATCTAACCAGGGAGGAGTTGACTACTGGTGAAGAGCAACAGTCTCCCATGTTAGTAATGACCAGGTCAAGGATGTTGCTACCTCTAGTGAGGGTAAGAACAAGCTGGTCCATAGCATTGGAGTTAATGAATTCCAGAAAGCATTGTGCAAGTGTATTGGTACATGAGTAGTTTTCCCAGTTAATGGAGGGGTAGTTGAAGTCGCCCAGTATGAGAGTGTTAAGTTGGACCCTAATATTCTACAGGGTGCTGTGAAAGTGAAATGGCCGTTAAATGTTTTCACTGTATAACTTGAAATAAAAGTTTTAAATTAAATCCAACTCTCTGACCACTGAAACGTAAAGAACAGTGTTATATTGTAGCTGGGGAAAAACAGACAAGTAATGAGATACTGTATGATTGGTGGGAGACCCTCTCAATTACCCTGCCCAAGGACCCAATTAACCATGAACTGGTTCTGCATTTAAACACAACTTTGTGAAATAAAAATCATTTTGTCATAAAAGTCTTCCAATTGCTTGACTTGTTTTATATACATGGGTTCACAAGTTCAGAGGCAGTCACTAGGCATGTAGTCCACATGACCACAAAGGGACCTATCCCAATTTCCAAAATGACCCGGAGTACTACCTGCTTAAGTGACTTGAGCAGAGTGATAATGTAGGCAAATGAAGGCTGAAATTTGCAGTTTAAAGACGGAAACAATGTTTCTGGACAAATCATTCCTCTGTCCAAACATGCAAACCACACATAATTTTGTGATGCATGAGACTGCACACTGGTGGTCTAGTCCTGGCTTAAAACAGATAGAAGAATTCCAGGCTGCTCCCACCGACAATGATCAAAGCTAAAAACAGCTCCATGCCAAGACAAATAAATACTAAAACTATGTAGTTCTGAATGCTCTTTGGAGATCCAGTGCCCAGAACATAGTTTAGTATTCTATGAATAATACTGCAGCAATATGACAAGACATAGTACAGCTCCCGGACAACAGTACATCCAAACTCGCATCTCTGCTCTAGCATCATAACTGTCTGCATAGAACTTCAGATCAAGAATGACTTAATGTGGCCAATCAATATATTTCAATCAATATTTTTAGATATTAAAAAGAGAACTTGATAACATTTAATATTTTAAAGCACATTCTTCTAACTTCTTCTTTTGGCTTTTTCCCGGTTATGGGTCGCCACAGCAAATCACCTGTCCGCTCACGATTGGCAGTGGAGATTTACGGCATCGAGTTGACAGCCAGGCGCCCAACCTTCCACAGAAGGCACACACATGCACTCACTCACACCTAGGGCCAATTTAGAGTGTCCAATCCACCTACAGCATGTCTTTGGGATGTGGGAGGAAACCGGAGCACCCAGAGGAAACCCACGCGACCACAGGAGGACATGCAGACTCCACACAGAAGGCACCCCAGCCGAGGATCGAACCGGAGAACCTCTTGCTGTGAGGCAGCAATGCTAACCGCTGCACCACTGCGGCCACCCAAAAGCACCGACTTCTAACAATGGGCAAAAAAAAAAAAAAACAATAACTGCGAAACAAGGTTAAGAACTTGCAGAAGCCCTCCAACAAGGCAAATATCAGAACATGCAAAGACACCAGAAGGGCTGAGGAAGATAAGGTATTCCATTTTCTTGAATACCTGATGGATCAAGTAGTTTAGCTGTTAGGTAGTTCAGTTGTCAGTGCTTTACCCTTAATCTAAGGGGATCCAAAGGTTAAAGTACTGCTGCCCATGGGCCAAAAGGTCAGACCATTATCTCTCAAGGTCTGCTAGGACTAGGAGGAAATGCAGGAATAGAAGCTATGTGAGTAACCAATGCATTTTCAATACAACTAAATGAATGAAATTTTCCTTTCATCACAAATTCTCCTGTGCTTATGTGATTGTCAAGAAATACACATGCCTTCCCAAATACTCAATCACCATGTAGTAAATAAGGCTAATTGCATGTGTATATAATCACTGCCAATAAATAAAATAACTATATGCATATGTGCTACCTTCAATTTATTCAACAGTCACTTAGTCAACAGCTGAAGTACTGATAAAAGTGTTTGAATGCACATTTTGTTGAGCATAGGATATGTCAAAACTATTCTGATCAAATCTGTCAGTAAGGTAAGTGTGGGTCTGACACTGTAAAACCAAAACTTTTGGATATACCCAAAGTTTCAGTATGCAGGGGTAGCAGTTTGTGTGAGAAAGTTTGTAGGTTGGGGTTACAGTAAGAGGTAGGTAAGGAAACAGATACAGTGTTGTGTGTGCTGATGTATGTGATATGTGGCCAAGTATCTTGCTCTATGTTTTTTTCTACGGAAAGCTGTAGAATTGGGGTTAGGGGTAGGATTAAGGTTAACACATATCAGAAAGGTGTTGCAGGGAGGAAAGTCTAAACATAACCCTAACTCTGCCCGTAATCACAGTACTATAACTTGCCTTAGTAAAACTCCTTCCACAACACTACTATTACTAAAACAAAATATATCTGAATTTATTGCTAGGTTTCTGTTGACCAATCAGAGAATGAAAGTGTCTGGTTTAACTTTTTGATTGTTTTTGTTTACCCTGTTTTTGATGCAAATATTTGTATAATCAATCATTTGATATATATATATATATATATATATACATATATGTATATATATATATATATAGAGAGAGAGATTAGATATAGATATGTGTGTGTGTGTGTGTGTGTGTGTGTGTGTGTGTGTGAGTATATATAAACACACACACATACACATATATATAAGAGATGAATGTATGCATGTGCAAACCTGTGTATTTCCCAAAGCGCATGTTTTCTCAGAACACTTAACTCCTTATAATCAAATTACATTTTAGTGAATGTCTTTGATTCTACCGATGTAAAAGAAAAGCTCTGGTCAGAATAAAAGATTTCACTTTATTCCACTAGCTCACTCATTGAAATAAACCATACTACTCTTAACAACAGTCAGGTACCCCAGTGTACTTTCCACATGCCCCACTACTCCTAGGAGATCCAAAAGCTTAGCTACATGACTAACAATATTTATGCACCTATTCCTTTGTGAATTACCTGTGCACATTATTCATCAATATTCTGCTAGCATCACTGTACTTTTATTTTAAAAAAGTCAGTATAGGGAATGATGGTAAAAACATATGAAATCTATAAAAATTATAGAACAATCATTATGTTTAACCCCCTACCCCCACACAACCCACACATGCACAAACACACACACACAAGCACAAACACACACACACAAGCACAAACACACACACACACACACACTAGACAAATTGTTAAAACAGCTCCCTCTGCAATTTTATCACCTGTATTATGCATTTCACAACTTTGTGGAACTGTCTTGCATTTGCTATGTTAGAAAACTATCCCCTTGGCATCCATCTGCAATAGCTGTATTACAAGAAACACAAATGTGTGGTCTCTGGACTACATACATGTAACTGTACTGCTAAACATTTACATTTCCAAGTAAGTCCATGCAGCTTAACAAATACCATTTAGCATTTAGAAAGGATCACTGTATGATGCCCCTCTGTGCTTAGGCCTTTGACGAATGCAGTAACTGGCACCAGCTATAGCAGCAGAACCAAAGACTTTGTAAGTTACAATCCATAAACACAGAGTGCCACAGTATGCCAGAAAGAGAAATGAAATGCCTAGGTTCAAACAGCATAAAACCGTTTTACAGCTCTTTGATTAATTAAAAGAGGGAGTTAATCTGCTTTAAGCTAAAACCAGCACAAGTAATTAAAGGTGCCTCATAAAACTCAGTGCTTAAACTATTGCACTGTTTCTCTATATATAAAAGCTAGCAGCCATAGTGGAGAACAGGGTTAACAACTGCATCATGATAAAGACATTGCTGTGTCCTTATTATTACTACTGTTCATTTGCTGAACACACAGCACAGTTATGCACAAAACAGTAAGTGGCCTCAATTGCCATTATTTGCCACTCAAACTTCCCTGCTGGAATCATGCATACATATCCATATGCTTAGAGTATTTTTAGTAGTATCCACATATCTATTTATGTATGTATGTATGTATGTATGTTTACCTACCGGGTTAATGTACTGATTACAACTGCCCGATTTCAAATGCACTTCCTCCCATGTTTATTATAATGCTGCAGGAAATAAAACTATACATAAATAATTAGGCAGTAGGAACATCTCAAGTAGGCCTAGTAGGGCTAATCTGGTCAAGAAAAGTAAAATAAGCTGTATTACTGATCTTTAAGAAACGATGGTGGACCACTACATGCATGGAAATTCAAGTGATATAATAATGCCACTTCGACAAGATGAATTATCTTGAAGAACAAATAAAAACAGGAAGGAACTTGCCAAACTTCAACCAATGAACAGACAAAGCAATTCTTGTGGAAATAGTAGGAAAAAAGTGTCACACCAACCTCCAAAGTAGATAAAAAGTTGATTTATTACAATAATCGAAACCAGTAGTCAAGCACACTTTCGTCTTGTAACCCAAGACTTCTTCAGAACAAATTAAAATACATCAATACCATACTTAAATAGTCCCGGGTGAACAATTGAAGTTAATTGTCAATTAAGAGCCAAAATGTAAGGAAGTCCTTGTAAGGGCAAAGGTTAAAAATGTTTCTAAATTAAGTCAGAACCATCTTATTAATGGCATAAAAAATATATAAGAACACTTCCAAATGTTTAAATGTGCAATGATACAATATTACAAAACTATAATTCACATTTTATATATTAAATGCCTTATTTAAAAATCTTTTTTGATAAAAAATTGTCTTCTAAAGCTTTAATGCCTTGTACTTCGATACTGACATGATACTACATGCCTCATTTATACCAGGGGGGTGGGTGGAATTTAGTCTAAACTGCTACATTAACTCTTCCCTCTCAAGTCTGTTCTTCCAATTCCCTCCCCTCAAGTCACTTCCTACAATTTCTAAAATCCCAAAGTGAAAAGTTTTACATAGTACGTTCCCCTTCAAGTGCCTATATAGAGCATTGTTCTCATCTTCACGTCTAATAGCGTAGAGGTGTTCGTATATCCTCCTACAGAGAGCCTTTCAGTTTTGCCTACATAGAACTGTTGACAGTTCTGACAAACTGCCACATACACTAACCCCTTAGATCCACAAGAGCCCCTTTTCAGTGTAACTTTCCTCCTAGGGGACCCTACTTCTATGTACTCAACACCCAAAATGTACAGACAGTAGGCACATGATCCACAGTTCCTGGTCCCTCTTGGTAGACCACTTGAATGAATAGAGTGCTCCAATAAAAATTTTAAATTATAATTAGTTTTAAATACAAACACAGGTTCTTTACCTATAAAATCCATAAGGTCGTCCGTACTTTTAAACATGACCCAATTCCTTCTCACTATCTGTTTAATTTCCTTACTCAACTAACCAAATGTTAAAACGAATGCTTGACTGTAATTTTTCTCCTTGTTCTGGACATCAGGGTTACCTATAGGTTCAGTCGTTGTTCCTAATAAAGGTTTAAATCTTTTTCCCCATTCATTCATAACTTCCTCACATATGGGGTATAGCATTTGTGTCGGGTAGCCTCTTTCTATAAAGAGGTTTACCAAGGTAGCCATTTCCCTTTTACAAATCTCTTGACTTGAACACATTCTGGCAAGCCTCACCATCTGCCCTTTTACAATATTTCTCTTTGTGTAACCCGGGTGACTACTGTTATATTCCAAATAGTCATTCAAGAAAGTTGGCTTCCTCTGTACTCTGGATGTGAAACCTTTTTTGTCCCTGTCCAAAGCAACAGTTACATCCAAATAGTTAATGGAATCCTTACTAAGAGTACTAGTAAATTTAAAATAATTACATACTGCGTTAATATAATCAAAAAATTCCATAATTTCCCCATCTTTCTTCCACAAAATAAATATGTCATCCAGGAAGCGGAGGTAAGTTCACCACTGATCTGGAAATTTACTATTAAAAATATGTTCTTTTTCCCATCTGTACATTACTAAGTTTGCAAAAGGGGGGGGCACAACGGCCACCCCTTTAGTCTGTTTAAAAATTTCACCCTCAAATGTGAAGAAATTACTTTTTAAAATAATGTCCATGACGACCATAACGAAATTTAGAAGGTTATTACTTAAGTCACATACTTCCAAGAGGGCCTCATAGAAAAAAGTCAACCTCTCATAATGGAGAATCGAAATGAACAAGTCTACAACATCAATAGTAGCGAAAGTGTTATTCCCATTATAATAGTCACTTTTAATCCTACTTAAAAAATCCCAAGAATCATGTAAGATGTAATCAATGTTCTTCAAATTGTCCCTTACTACCCTTTCTACAAAAATACCCAAGGGAAAAGTCGTACTATTTTCAGAACTAATGATTAACTTATAAGGAGGGTTGGTGATATTTTTGTGGGTTTTCGGTATCCCGAACATAATCGGGATTCTAGGATGGTCAGTACAAAGGAATTCAAACACTTCCTCATTAATAACACCTTGTAAAAGTGAATCTTCCAAACATAATTGTATTTTTTATGAGCAATATTAATCTCATTCAAGGAAGATGTCTCATATTTATCATCATCCTGTAACATACAGTAGATTTTATTAGTATAATCTGTCTTCTCCACAATCACCATACCTCCCCCCTTATTAAGTTTCATAAACTCAAGTTAGTATTCCCGCGTAGTTCTTTTAAAAGTTGGTTCTCCTCAAAGGACAGGTTGTATTGCCTACATTTAAAATTATAGTAAGACTCATAAATCTCCTGTGTACAAACCTTATCAAATATAGATATTGTAGGGTGTAAAGGTGGGTTAAAACAACTTTTCTTTTTAAAGTTTAACTGTGGTGGTAAACTAAAAGTACCTTTACATAGATACCGTAAATTTAACTTCCTTGTAAATAATTTAAAATCCGTAATAATCTGTGAAATGTCTCCTTTCCTGTTAGGCACAAATTTTATACCCTTGTTTAACTGAGAAAAATGGTTCTTACCGATTCCTAACCCAGCATAGTTGAATATATTAAAACCCCTATAGCTCAGTAATACCACATCAAAAGAGGAGATCATTTCTTCCTCTGTGCTGTCCTGATCAGTCAGTAATAACTGTTCTTCCTCCATTTCTGATGGGAAGCCTTCTGACCCACACCCTTGTTCCCCCCTTGATGTTCTAAAAAATACTTACCCTTAGGTACATTGTTTTTGTTCAATAACTGTTCACTGGATATTCCTGTTCGTAGTTATCTGACCTGTCATTAATGTGGGTGTGTGGTGGGTGAAACACTTCCTCATTCCCTTCGTTGTTATTCTTATAATATGATCTAGGAAGGGGGTAGGCTATCTTGTCCCTATAATCACAAAAATCCCTGTGGAATTTCTTGCGCTTCCTTTTCACATTTTCATTCACTTGTTCCTCTATTTTTTGGAAAACAGCATCATATCTATTGCAAGCATCATCAAAATAAACATCATTCACAACAGTTTCATTAATTTTTTTTCCACTTCATCAAATAAGCTATCTATTTTTTTATTATTAATACTTATGATGAACTCCATAAGTTCTGTGCCATGCCTGTCAAACATTTCAATAAGTTTACAAAACTCAGGGTCTTCTTCCATTAACCCATCAGGAAAACGGTAGACCCTCAGTCCCTTAGGTACCCTCTTGTTCTGAATGCTTTCATTTAAGAACACACTGTCACGTTGAAGGTTACGTACCTTCACCAGTTTATTTTCCAAGTCCCTCAGTCTCTTATTGATATCTCCTTCATTTGGTAGCGTCCCTGGCGAGGTAGTATTACTAGGAAAAATGTCCGTATTGAACCAGTCCCTTAGTGTAGATCTCCTTTTGTTAATAGTTATTTCCTGCCTTATTTGGCCAAACGGAATAGATTCCTGTGTGTTAAACTGTTTATTAACAGCTTGTGTTGTCTTCTATTCTATAATAAGTAGTACTATTTTCAGAACTAATGATTAACCTATAATGGGGGTTGGTGATATTTTTGTGGGGTTTCGGTATCCCGAAAATAATCGGGATTCTAGAATGGTCAGTACAAAGGAATTCAAAAACGTCCTCATTAATAACACCTTGCAAAAGTGTATCTTCCAAACATAATTGTATTTTTTATGAGCAATATTAATCTCAATCAAGGAAGATGTCTATTATTTTAAAAACTTTTCACTTTGGGATGTTAGAAATTGTAGGAAGTGACTTAAGGGGAGAGAATTGGAGGAACAGACTTGAGAGGGAAGAGTTAATGTGGCAGTTTAGACTAAATTCCACCCACCCCCCCTGGTATAACTGAGGCATGTAGTATCATGCCAGTATTGAAATACAAGGCATTAAAGCTTTAGAAGACATTTTTTATCAAAAAAGATTTTTAAATAAGACATTTAATATATAAAATGTGAATTATAGTTTTGTAATATTGTATTATTGCACATTTAAACATTTGGAAGTGCTCTTATATATTTTTATGTCATTAATAGATGGTTCTAAATTAATTTTGCCCTTACAAGGACTTCCTTACATTTTGGCTCTTAATTGACAATTAACTTTAATTGTTCACCAGGGACTATTTAAGTATGGCATTGATGTATTTTAATTTGTTCTGAAGAAGTCTTGGGTTACAAGACGAAAGAGCACTTGACTACTGGTTTGGATTATTGTAATAAATCAACTTTTTATCTACTTTGGAGGTTGCTGCAACACTTTTTTCCTACTATTTCCACAGGAATTGCTTTGTCTGTTCATAAGATGAATTATCTCATAATACCACTGCTGTACTCCCTAAAGGGCTCTTTCATAATTATCTGTCCTTCCCCATGATGATCCATACTGGAGAATCAAAGAACCAAAAAAAAAAAACATGCAGCAGTGATACAAAAGTCTCAGGTGTGAGCTCAACTTTGCCATCTTCTGAGACTTGGCTGTCTCCCATCTAGCATCCATAGTTTCATGTATTCATAGGTAAATACTAAACAATCAGTCTATAGACTACTATAAGTCTAGCAATAAGCCACATTCAGAATTCACCTCTAGACTCAAAGAGGCCAACATAAAATACTCTAGAGGGTATTTGAAACTGTCCATCCAATCCAATTATTTAAGTTTACCCTGAAGGTGGTAAAGTTGCTATTCTGCTTGGCATGTATTGGAAGTTTGTTCTAGAAGTAAGAGGCACACATTGGGATATGATTCTATCCTAACAACGTGTTTTATTAATCTATTGCTGAAGGTTTAGGTCCTTCAGGAATGTATCTGAGGAACCATTTCTTCTGCAAAGGAATAGGAGGTTAAGGAACTATGGATCTTTCATGGCTCAAAACACTAGACAGACATCACCACAGAGGAGTGCCTGAATACACAGAGAGGGCCGCCATGTCCACAAAACTGATATCCCATTGCTTTTTTTTAGGTAGAAATCTCTAATGTTTGTCAAGCTGAGTGATATATGCCAAAAGGGGCAATATATTTAATAATGGGTCCGAGGAGAGAGAAAGTAAAGGGGAATTATGTCTTCTTCGATTTAGATGAGATAGGTTCATAGGTTTGTACTAGGATACCACCACAGCCTTTTAAGCCTAGCCATGTATCTCAGGTGCCCTTGGAAACCAGGTAAGCCAGACAGGTTTCCAAGCTACTACTGAGACATGATGTTCAAGAGATAAGAAATTACTGAAAAGAATGCCTAGATCATTTAAGACAGTGTTTGATTGGTTGGAGGTGTTGTCAATATGGTATTATTTGGAAAAGTTTTGTTTAACAAAATATATTATACTATATTTATTCAAAGTTATTTTAAGACCACTATTCTTTCAACACCTGTCAACATTTTCTAACCCATGCTGGGGCACTTATGAATGGGTGGAGGAATAAATAATGCCCAATTTACAGTTGTCTGCAAACATAAATAACCATGGGCCAGGAGTGTTGGCTTTAAGGTCTGAGAAACAGACGCAAAATGGGAGAGGATCCAACAATGAACCCTGTGGTATACTACTGGTAGATTTATGCTTTCAGAAATGGCACCAAAGACTCTAACCACATAGGTTCTCTCAGACAACCAGTTAGCTATCCACTACACAACCTATGGATTTACATTCAGAATTGTAAGTCTGTCAGCAATGTCTGCCAGGGGAATAATGTCAAAGGCCCTGACCAGGTCCATATATGCTGTATGTATAGCACAACAACAATCCACTATCTCAGTAGGGAATATTACTTATAGGTAGGGACTAGAATTTGATTTGCAACAGTGAGGATGAATCGGGGGGGGGGGGGGGCTAGAAGGGAAAATATAACAAGAGATTAGATTTTTAAGAAGTTTATGAAAATATTTGGTATGGAAGATGCCAATTCAGTAGCAGGAGTTCGGAGATAATTTACATATTATTCCCCAAGGTACAAAAACTGGGCTAGGCTAGACTGACCCATTCACAAGTGGTCTCAAAATGTGCATTTAATTGAAAGTTTTGATATGCATCCACTAACTATTTCAGATCATGTACCAATAATAACTAAAATAAAAATGCAGGGTAATGAAATAAAAATGAGGCACTGGCACTTCCCCACCTATCTGTTAAACAGAAAGTAAATTTAAGAAATGGATAGTGGAAATTTAGGAGTTATTGGACAAGACAGACATTTCTTCTGAAAACACAGCTAGGGGGAGGGATAAAATTAAAGTGGAGTTTAAAAATAGGACAAAAATGTAAGAAAAAGATATATGGTAAAGAAGTAACAAGAATTATTTAGAGGAACTGACAAAGGTAAAGTATTGCAGAATGGTGAAATCTCACAGAACAAGAAGAGGTGTAATTGTACAGTACTAAACAGAAAATAAAAGACTACCTCAATAATATGCTTGAATTTACTACTTTTTGACAATAACTCCAGAAAAACTTTTAGCACAATGGCTCAAGCAAGATAAAGTAGAAAGGGTTGTTGCCAAACATAGTGTTAGATATATATTTAGAAATGTATAAGTGCATGTACTTTTGTTGCTAGTTAGATGCATATACACTTCTGTTGCTATAATACATGCAGGAATAATATAATCAGTTAGATGCATACATTTCTGTTTGCTAAAAAAAGGGTTAAACTGTTCTCAGCTAAAAATTAAATAAATAAATAAATAAAACTGCATTCATGCAATGTAACATGAAGTCTGGTACAGCTTGAGAAAAATGCTGGTAAGAACAAGCTGAATGTTCAGTGCCTGGAACAAGCTTCAAGGTTTACTTATAAGGACCCAGGTGTGAGAAAGTAACTGAGTTGGAGGCAAAACCACCTTACTGAACTGTCACGTAATTCACCTTGAAACAAAAACACAAACAGACTGCATGAAAGACTGTTTTCAAAGAATCCCTAAAAAGTTTAATTAGCAGACTGTGAAAATACCAAAGTAATGACTTTGAGAATTCCCAAAAAAACGTTTTCATAAGAATGCATATACGTGAGATGTGATCTGATTTCTAATGGGATCTGTTAGACCTGTTTACTGGAGAAAACCTTTTATGCCGTATTGAAAAGAAACTTGAAGACAGTAAACCCTGCAAGCTGTACAGTATTGCTTTATGATTCGTCTTTTATATAGACAAGTTATTTTTATAGTACTGTGTGACAGGTTAAAAGGTCAATAGTCTGCAAAGTTTATCTGCACTAATCAGACTTTTATTCTACAAGGCACTAACAAATGCACATCTGACAAACATCTGCATTTAATTAGGTACTAACACAGAAACTGCAGTCAGCAGCTTCAGTATGACAAGACTGTCAGTGACATGTGACTTTTAATCTTTCATTTTTTTAAATAATTTTTCACATAAGACAAACAACAAGAGTTCCTTTAGCGGTATTAGAAATATTTTGAAAATTTTATGAAAATCTGTATAAAGCAGTGAAATTTGTAAATCAAGAAGAAGTACAAAATTCCACAGGTATAGATGGTACTCCTGTGGAAGTTTGGAAGCTAGGAGGGAAGAAAGTGATAAAGATCTGAAAGGCTTTGTTTAACAGTATTTTAAAAGAAGGAGAACCCCAAACATCCTGGCAGAAAGCAGTGGTGGCTGTAATGCATAAAACGTGTAAAGATCCATCAGATCCAGCTTCATATAGGCCCATTTCAATTCTAAAACCATGATTATAAAGTATTTATGTCTACAATGGCTAAAAGAACGGCAAAGGTGATGCCAAAATTGATAGATATGGATCAATGTGGTTCTGTGGTGGAGAGGCAAGCATCTGACAACATTAATAGAACAAGGATGGTGTCCCCGGCTGTGTGCTTCATGAACTCAACGAGGAATTAAACCCACAGTTAGGACAGCTGTTTAATCTTAGCCTCACCTCAGGATACGTACCCAAGGAGTGGCGCACGGCGACTGTGGTCCCACTTCATAAGGGCGGTGCCTCCACAGACCCTGGAAATTACCGCCCCATTAGCTTGACAAGCCTTATCTGCAAAGCCATGGAGAGGATCATAATGGAACTCATAAATAAAGACATAGGGAACTTGCAGACTTTGGATCCAACCCAGTTTGGCTTTGTCAAAGGCAGATCCTGCCTCTTAAACTTGGTTGACTTTTCGAGACAGTCACCAAGGCCATTGATGAGGGAAAGGCAGTCCATACAGCCTACCTCGACCTGGCAAAGGCCTTCACACAATACCCCACTCAGGTATCATCGAAAAACTCATCAGCTTGAATGTAAACCCATACATCACAAGATGGGTTGCAAACTGGCTAAGCGACAGAACCCACAGGGTCAGAGTTGCTGGAGCCATGTCAGACTCAAAGCCTGTCACAAGTGGTGTCCCACAGGGCTCAGTCCTGGGTCCACTCTTGTTCGGCATCTACTTTTCTGAAGTACAAGCAAACACAGGAGGGTTATGGCTGACAAAGTTTGCAGATGATTGCAAACTGGGCCATAGTCGAAAACACATCTGACACAGATATCCTCCAGAAGGGCCTCACAGAAACGGATAACTGGTGCCAGAGCCATGGCCTGAAGTTAAACGCCAAAAATGCATAGTCATACCCTTCGGGAAAAACAAGGTTACCCCTAGCTACCATATAGGTGACAATCCACTGAGCACAGAAAAAGTCATCAGGGATCTGGGGACCCAAGTTGACAGTAGTCTTTCGTTTGACACTCATGTTGCTAAAGTAGTTAGGAAAACCTTCTATATCGCCCACCTGATCATGAAGGGATTCACATCTAGATCAAGGGAGGTCATCGCCCCTGTACTCATCACTCATTAGACCTATGATTGAGTACAATGCCCGCTCGAATGTATCTGACCAGACACCTGATGCAGCTTGAAAGGCCCCAAAAGTTCCTCACCAAAAGGATAAAGGGTCTCAAAAATATGTCTTATGCTGCCCGACTGAAAGAACTCCAGCTTTATTCAGTCTCATACCGCTTGCTCAGAGGTGACCTGTGCCTGACATATAAGGCCATGTCAAACCCAGATTTGATGAATATGCTTCACCTCAAAAATCTAGATCCCTCAGAACCACAAGGGCGGGAGACTTAAACCTTGACACGGTTATAAATAGAACGTGCTGGAGGGACAGATTCATCACCCAGAGACTCCTATGCTGTGGAACAAAATCCCGGTACATGTGAGGCAGAGCACCTCGCTGGCCTTGTTCAAGAGGAATCTTGACCAATGGATGGGAGATCGCAGATATACCCCAGGGATTACTTCAGTGTCACTGCTTGACAGAGGCACAGAAAAATGATAGGCATAGTTTTTATTCAAACTAAAGGGGTGGCGAAAGCCACATAACTATGGGCTAGGCTTATAAATGCCCTTGGGCAGATAGCCTAGTATGAACCTATGAACCTATGAACCTAATTCTGATTCACAAGAAGCAGAATCAAGAAAATACTACTGCTGTCAGTGGGTCTTGATGCAAAGAAAGCATTTAGTAGAGTAAGCTGGGATTATACAAGTACAGCAATAGAAGCATTTACATTCCCTGACAAACTTATAAGCTTGATTATGAGGATACATGAGGGAATGAGGCAAAATTTCAAGCGAAGAGTGCTTCTCTGATAAGTTCTGTTTTAGCAGAGAAACCAGGCAGGTGTGTCCTCTTTCCCCTTTATCACTTGCATTATATTACAATAATTGGCAAAGAAAATAAGGGGTTCAGAAATTCAAGGATATAATTGGGTAGTCAAGAAAAGTTGGTTTTATTTGAAGATGATATTATTTTGTACTTGATAAAACCAGAAAAGGACATTTTAGTGTTGTGGAACATTCTGAGACAGTTTCAAGTCTTTTTGGGATACAAAATTAATGAAGATAAAATAAAGGCAATAGCTATAAACTATGTACCCACACATGAATTGGTTCAGAAACACCCATGTTTATGGGCACATGATAAAATTAAGTACTCAGGAGTATGGATTAAAAGGATTCTTTTATGGCAGCTAAGAATATATGGGAAGAGACTAAACACAAGATAATACAAGAACTGAGAAACTGGAAGCCCTGTTTTATGGATATGGACAACAAGATACAAGAGTCTTTGTAGTCACTTTGGTTTTATACACAGGTCAGGCATATTTTTATCAACTGAATGAGAAGTTGTGGATAGCAATTAATAAAGAGTTGAAGAATTTTATCTGCGAGGGGAAGAGGGTCCTTCCAACACAGCAAGGTGGCTTGGGATTGTCTGATTTGAAGGGATACTTCAGAGCTACACAGTTATACACTGCACAAGCAGAAAGCTATAATTCAAAATGAAAAGGGATAATGGTGATGATGATAATGATGAAACGGGGGGGCTCAAAAAGCAAGAAGAGACTGGGATTTTGGATGTAAATCCATAAGGAGAATAACAATAACTATACAGAGTATTATACTCATAAAGTAGCAGAAAGTATTCCACGAACTAAGCCAACATGGGAATGGAGAAAGGAGATTCTGCCAGTAGGGATGACTGCAATTAGGGGTATGGAGAATAGGCAAGAGGAGGCTGGAATTTACTGGAGAAAACTGGCAAAGTAACTATGGTACTGGAAGTAAATAATTAGAGTGGGAAACGTAACAGAATGGGAAGAGGCCAAGAATTCATTTGGACTGCAGGCTAGAGGTTGCCTTCTCAATCAAGAACTGCTATCAGAGTACAGGCAAAGAGAAAGAAATAGGAGGATCCTAAGCAAATGACCAGCACTTCCAGAATTTTCAGTGGCATCTAGAACTAAAGCTGCTGTTAAAAAAAGGATAATTAGTAGGGCATATAAAATATTGCATGGTACCTATAGGAATCAGAGGAGGTTAGAAAGGATTTGGAAGACAGACTGAATAAGCAATTCACAAAGAAACAATGGTGGAGATATGTATGGCTCCCAACTATGCAAAAAAAGTCTAGAAGAATTATGATCTTTTCTTTGAAGTGTTTGCATAGATATTTTTATACCCCAAGCAGACTCCAAAGAACTTTTCCTCAGGTAGACTGCAAATTTTGGAGGTGTGATGGGGAAGAAAGAGGTAACTGGGAACATATTTTTGGGATTGCAATGAGTTGGCAAACTTTAAAATCTTCTAGCAAATATACTTGCTGAGCAAATTGGTGTAACTAAGGAAATACTTTTTGAGCTTATATACAAAACTGAAATTGCCTAGACACAGTAAGGTCTTCAGAGTTCAATTCTGGTGGCTGCCTAAAAAGCAATTTCAAAAAATGGGCAACAAAGTTTAAACCAACTGTACTAGAAGTAGTGAATGTGCTAACAGACATAAAACAACTGTTAGTGGGATCTTTAGAAAAGGGTAGGAGAAACTTACATAGAAAAAAGGGGAATTGTGGGAACAATACATGCAGAATAATGTTTTCATAGGTTCATAGGTTCGTACTAGGCTATCTGCCCTAGGCCATTTATAAGCCTAGCCAGAGTGTGTGTGGCTTACACCACCCCTTAGGATGAAAATACTACGCCCTTTTAGGGTTTAGGTTACTATGCCTCTGTCTAGTAGTGACACAGAGATGACCCCCGGGGTAAACCTACGATCTCCCATCCACTCGTCGAGATTTCTCTTGAATAGAGTCAGTGAGGGGCTCTGCCTAACATGGACTGGGATTCTGTTCCAGAGTGTAGGGAGCCTCTGGGTTATGAATCTGTCCCTCCAGCACATCCTATTTATTTCTGTGTCGAGGTTTAAGTCACTTGTTCTCGTGGCTCTGATGGATTTGGATTTTCTGAGGTGGAGCATGTCCATTATTTCAGGATTGGACATGGCCTTGTACGTCAGGCACAGATCACCTCTGAGTAGGCGGTATGCGACTGAATAGAGCTGGAGTTTTTTCAGTCGGGCAGCATATGACATATGTTTAAGACCCTTTATCCTCTTGGTGAGGAACTTTTGGGGTCTTTCCAACTGCTGCAGGTGTAGGGTGAGATACATCCCAAATGGGGCATTGTACTCAATCATTGGCCTGATAAGAGAAGAGTACAGGGGCACAATGACCTCTCTTGATCTAGATGTGAAACCCTTCATGATAAGGTGGGCAATATAGAAGGTCTTCCTAACCACTTTGGCAATGTGAGTGTCAAATGAGAGGTTACTGTCAACCGGGTCCCTAGGTCTCTGATTACCTCTTCCGTACTTAATGGATTACCGCCTATGTGGTAATTTGTCGGTACCTTGTTTTTCCCAAAGGGTATGACTATACATTTTTTGGCGTTCAGCTTAAGGCCATGGCTCTGGCACCAATTATCCGTTTCTATGAGGCCTCTCTGAAGGATGTTTGTGTCCGCTGGAGTATCAATTATGGCGCCCAGTTTGCAGTCATCTGCGAACTTTGTCAGCCACAATCCTCCTATGTTTGCCTGTACCTCGGAAAAATAAATGCCGAACAAGAGGGGTCCCAGGACTGAGCCCTGTGGGACACCGCTTGTGACTGGCTTAGAGTCTGACATAGCTCCAGCAACTCTGACCCTGTGGCTTCTGTCCCTGAGCCAGTTTGCAACCCATCTTGTGACATATGGGTTTACATTTAAGCTGGTGAGTTTGTCTATGATGCCCGAGTGGGGTATTGTGTCAAAGGCTTTTGCAAGGTCAAGGTAGGCTGTGTGAACTGCCTTACCCTCATCAATGGCCTTAGTGACTGTTTCAAAAAAGTCGAACAAGTTCAAAAGGCAGGATCTGCCCTTGACAAAGCCAAATTGGGTAGGATCCAATGTCTGTAGGTCCCCAATGTCTTTGTTTATGAGTTCCATAATGATCCTCTCCATAGCTTTGCAGACCAGGCTCGTCAAGCATATGGGGCGGTAATTTCCAGGGTCCGTAGAAGCACCGCCTTTGTGAAGTGGGACCACTGTTGCCGTACGCCACTCTTTGGGTATGTATCCTGTAGTAAGGCTAAGATTAAACAGCAGCCTTATGTGTGGGTTTAGTTCCTCTTGAAGTTCATGTAGCACACAGCACACCATCCGGTCCCATTGATGCTGTGTTTTTAGCTTTAGAGAGGGCGGCTCTCACTTGGACATCTGAGATGTTAGGGAGGCTACACTCTGCTGGGATAGTTATCTCTCCTTTTGGGGGGGAGGGGGAGGAGAAATTTGCACTGAACCTGTCTGCCAGAATGTTGGCAATGTCAGTGGGTTCAGTGTATTTTGTGTCATTTTGGACTAACTCTGAGCATATCTGGGAGTTTCCACCCAGGTTTCTAACATAGCTAAAGAAGGCCTTGTGATTGTCTTTTGTGTCTTTTACGATTTTTCTCTCAAAGTTGGCCTTGGATGATTTTATGAGTGATCGTAGTTTTTTGCTAGTACTGATCAGAGATGCCTTCCCTTTTAGGGATTTTGCTCTGTCATGTAGTAGCTTCCTCCTCCTGTTGTAAAGTTTGTTTATGGCTGGGGTCCACCAGACCGGCGCCTGCCTTTGGGGAATGGGTCTTGGTTTTATTTGGGATTGCATGATCCATGCATTCTTGAAGGTGCCCATAGAAGGCATTTGCAAAGGATTCAGCAGTGTGGGTTGTGGTTTCCACTGGCCCAGGGGCCTTGAAGGATACCACTTCAGTCTTAAGAAGTGTGAAGTTTGCTTTTGAGAAGTTCTTCACTGTGGTCTTTTGTGCAGGGGGTGGGGGCGGGATGTGGATTTCCAGTGAGATTAATTTATGGTCTGATCTTACCAAAGAGGGATATACTTCCGGTTTGGAGCATTTTGTCCCCATGTTTGTGATGATCAGGTCTAGTATATTGTCTTCTCTTGTGGGAATGGTGACTACTTGTTCCATTGCATTTGAGTTTATGAATTCTAGGAACCTTTGGGCTAGGGTGTTGGGGCTTGAGTAATGTTCCCAGTCTATGTTTGGGTAGTTGAAGTCTCCAAAAATGATGGTATTTGGAGAGATATTCATACTCTCCAGTGTCTTCAGGAAGGCTGTGTGGGGTTCCTGAGTTTGAGAGGGTGGTCTGTAGAATGCTACAAACTGTAAGGCAGTTTTGCCTATGGTTAGTTGCACCTGGATAGTCTCCGATGCTTCGTGCATTGCCACTAACCTGGAGGTGTGGGTATCTTTGATGAAAATGGATACTCCCCCTCCTTTTGTGGTTCGGTCCAAGTTTTGGGGCCGGAAAGCATGATATGAGGTAAAACCTGATAGTGCTGGGGTGCTCTCAGGAGCCTTGAACCAGGTTTCAGTCACTGTACAGACATCGATGTTCTCCATACTGAGGAGGGCTTCGAGGGTGTGCATCTTGAGGTTTAGACTTCTGGCATTGAGCAGCATTACCCTTAGTTTTTTTTCCACTTGTGTTTTCTAGGGAGGTAGGTTTGTCATTTGAGCCTTGCCTAAAAAAGGCACTATGGGGATGGCAAGAGCCTTGGCCAATATCCAGAAGCCCAGGGGTGACAGGTGCAAGCCATCCCTTGCGAAGCAGCGTGGCTTGTCAAGCATGTCATCCCAAGCAGACAGACATTGGATCCCCTTAGAATGACACCAGTAATTAAGCCAATTGTTAAAACTGATCATTTTGTCTTTGTACTGTGGCATCATTCTTGGTGAGGGTAAAATGCTGCTCAGGGTCAGGGTCATACCGGCCTGGGCTACATAATCAGAGAGCTCCTCTATGTCTCTTTTCATGTAGTCCAGGGAGGTACGTCTCAGGTCGTTCACACCGGCATGTACAATGACAGAGTCATATTTGTACTTGCTGTGGAGTGACCTGAGTGCTTGTGTTATGTGGCGGATTCTAGCTCCCGACAGGCAGCTTACTGTGACCTTTTCCTTGTTCAGTCTGGTGAGCGGGACGTCAGTGTGTCTGACTATGGAGTCACCTATTACAAGTGTGCCTGGCATGTTTTGAAGGAGAAATGAAGTTTAAGGGAAGACAGGAATTGAATGAGCTATGTAGCGTTTCACTGACAATGACTGGATAGGTTATAAATGATGTATAATCTTTGCAAATGAAAATATGTCAATATGGTTTGTTTTCATTTATATACATGCATGATTGCTTACGTCATAAGTGATAATTTAATAAAGAGGTTCCTTGTTTAAAAAAAAAAAAACACAACAACAACTATCCACTACACTTCATTGACTTTTTAAAAGAAAAGAACAAGATTAAAGAGACAGGACCTTATATTGGCAAAGCTGAGTTGGTGAGGGTTCAGGGTTAACAAATTTGCAATATCCAGATTAATGAGGTCTGAGATAATTTATTTTACAGCTTTACAAATGAAGTTTATGTGCACTAATTAGACTTTGTTTTTTCAAGGCACTAAAGCAGTAGCACAGACATCTGACAGACATCTGCATTTAGTCTTTCAGTGTACTAAACAGGCTTTGGTTTTGGCATGCAAAAGCTGCTCAGACTTTTATTTCTACAAGGCATCAACACAGAGCTGCATTTAGCAGCATCAGCAAGTACAAGACTGTCATTTAAATAACTTTTCAGTTGCAAGCCTTGCCTGTAGTCAAACACAGGGGGAGTGATGCCTGTGCCTTGTATAAGGTCACTTCAGTAAAAGCGCAGTAAGTCACATTTATGCACGTGATTGAGTCCTGAATGGGAGCATTTCAGTTTCCAACAGTTTGCAGCGGTACAGTTTCCCAGACATTTGGATCCGGAGTGAGAATGCCGTGCAGGAAGTAAGCAGTGCCATAAATTTTCCAGGCCAGTAAATTCTCAGGTTCAAATCTGTAACTGCCAGCTTTCTTTCACCAGCTTTTCAAGTAACTACAAAAGGTTTCCAACCATCCACAGTAATCAGAATTGGCCAGCTGTATTTCTGTGGACTTTGGTAAGAAAATCCTTTGTGTTACATGACAATATGAATGCCAGTAAAAAGGATAGTAAACACATTATTATTTTTAATGTGTCAGTGTTAGGCTACAGAACTTGTGTAAAAAGCATATTAGCAAATGTAAAACCTTATTAGGGCAAGTTGACAGTCAGAAATTATATCAATGGATTATGTTTGACTGGTATCTTAAACAAAAACACATGTGGTATGAAAGTAAATGTTTATTGTGCAAGCCATATAAAACTGCTTTGTGTGTGTAATGTCAGCAAATTTACTTAACTGTAACATATTACTTACTATACTTTTATTGCTATGATCCTTTTGTTTATAATATCATTAAAATTGTTACAAATTTTAAATTGTTATAAACTGTATGCAACATGAAACTGATTAATACCACTAATTCTATGTAAATTGCTTTGTACATATCTATGGAGCTTTTCTCCCCGGGCCTCCGTTGAAAAAGGGCTTGTGCTCAGTCGACACTCCTGGTCAACAAATGTAAAATAAAATAAATAAATGTCACAAAAGTACAGTTCAGACCGTTAATAGTAAACAACCAGATAAGGGTCGTACATTTGCATTATTTCCAGATATTAAACAGTTATGTCCTGTCACCACATGACATAAATGTTAAACTCAGAGTTACAACAGCAGTCATGTCAGTTACTGACAGAATCTTCTGTACATTTTGTTATACCCTTTAGACAAAAGTGGCATAAAACCACTGCACAGCACAAAACAGATAAAGACAGCGATGAGGTTCATGGTGAACTGACAGAAAAATTTAATAAACTTCTAAAAGACAGACAGAATGAGTTCAGAAAGTTTAAACAACATATGCAAACACTTTTTCAGAAGTGCACAAGAGCTTTAGAGTCAGCAGAATAGAATGCTGAAAAGTATAAGACAGCCAGGGCAGAATTACAAGACAACAAGAATCTGGTTAGTAAAAAGAGTTAAGCAACAACAATTAGCTACTCTAATAAAAAATAATTTACGGCATACTATTCTACATTTAGAAAATGGTTATCAAATACAGCAGAATCTAATGTATAGACAAGTAATTTCCAAATGTTTTAAAACTTTCATTCAGTTAAAGCAAGGCGCTTATCACTTAAACAGTAAAGTAAAGTGTATAATGCTTTTCTCATAGCATACATGCAGGGGCAGCCTCTCATAGCTCAGCTGTTAAATAATTTCTCCATTTCAAATAACAGAACAGTTATAATGCATACAGATCAAATAAGAATAATCAAAGGAAGTAGAGAGTCACAAGTGATATCAATGTATTTTCTTCTCACCTAAAGTGCATCTGTTTAAAATGCACAAGAGCAAAAGGCAAACAACAGTAAATGTAAATATATCTGTTTTAAGCATGTGTTAGTTAAGCCTATATCTCTTTAGTTTTTACAGTATTTTGTAACTGTATAATACCACCAAGAGTTGCGGAGACCCTGGCAAAAAGGTATACAAAAGTAATATTACAAATACAATGTTGTACTGAGTACATAATACTACAAATCAAACCCAAGTTTAAAATGTATGCATAGTTATGCAAATTACAAATACTTATTATAATTCTAAGTGTTTTACAACTGCATTCTAGTATCAAGTTGCAAGTGTATTAACAAATGGCTGAAGGTAAAGAAAGTGCTGAAGGGGTTAAGAGATGTACTATGGTCTACACAGTCTGGAATTCCCAGGAAGAGATTTGAGCTCAGATCATCCAGGCTGGGACAGGTAGTTACAAGGAATTTTGGGGAGATAAAATGTTATTAGTACTAAAATTTGCAAGGTCAAAAACAAGACTGGTTGCCAGGTCAGGTGGTTTGCGTTTTTCTAAAACATTATTGTTACTAAAACATAATTAAGTGTTCACATGCAGCACTAAGCAAAAAGCACAACAGTCTGCAGAGGCCCTATTTGGTAATTGTGATAAAATGTCACAATTGTGCATGCATGTCATTAATAATCTGTTTGCAGGTAAATGCTAAAAGTAAAAAAAACTCAGTTACACCAAGTACAGCCAGCAAATGGGCCACAGTATACAGTTAAAATAAATTATGCAGGTCCTTTGCCAACAACAAAGGGAGGGTACAGACACCTAATAGTAGTAGTGGATGTCTTTTCAAAATGGGTAGAGGAAATTCCTACTAAAACTATGACAGCAAAGGCAACAGAAGAAGCTTTATAAAAATATTTTCTGTCATTAGAAATGTCTGGAAATGATCAAATCACACAATGGTCCACAGTTTGTAAGTGATCTAATAAAGCTAATGTGTAATCTGTTAAAAATTCAGCAAAACATCTTTCCTTAGACCACAGTGTCACAATTTGGGTAACAGCCAGAGGGAAGGCATACATTCTATTCTCACAGCATGAAGCAAATAAACAATACTGCAATAAAATGCTGTATAGTACAGGGGAAAAGGGTACTCTTTCACTTTTAAACTGACTGTGTAAACAGTACTGCAGAAGTGACTAAAATAAAGGTACAAGAAAAAACATATTGGACTGTGTTAATGATTCAGTAATTATTAAAAGACAACCTTAACATAAATACATTTTAATGTTTCAGTAATCTTTGATTAGCAGGCTTCAGTTTAATACTAAGTCTGTAAACCGGACTAAGTGTATATTACAGCCCATGTATGCACAAATGCAAAAATATTCTGGGCAAGCAAAACTGATAGTAAATAATAAATATGCTTGGCATACGTTGTACAGCAAATGGTTTAATATATAAATGTCATTCTTCAATGTATTAACCATGTTTTCTACAACACTTTGTAAAGCTGTGTAAATGGACAATTTTGCAGTTATGTTTTAAACTGTACATAGACATTGCTCCTCAATTCATTTGTATGTATAGTAATAAATCAAACCTTAACATTTATGACGCATATGTGTTTATTTCAAAATCCAAGTCTGCAATGCCTTTGCAATAAAATCCACAAGCATTGTCAATATTTTAACCAAAATCACTGTATAGAGCATCACTGTATTAAGTCATATTCAGCAATTGCAAGATACAGCTCATAACTGGTGGGACATTTTTACAAAATGGTTTTCAAAAGGAAAGAAGTTGTTATAATTCATTAAAGTCTACTAGTAATTGTTATCATTGCATTAACCACATAAAACTGTGTTTTAACTTGCTGTAACAGAAGAAAACTACAGGTTTTGTTTCCTAACATGTTTCATGTAAATCATAATACCAAAGAATGCATATCAGTGTTTTAAAACAAAAAAGGGAGAACTGTTTTATATATATATATATATATATATATATATATATATCGTAGAAGCTTCCCAAGGGTAAAGGAAAAAATGTGCAACGAAACCACCCCGTATCAACAGCAAGCACCAGGAGCCTCTGACTCCAAACCAGAAATTCCACAAAATATGCAAAAAAGAATTGCAGTCACCGTGTGTAAGTAATCCCAGCAAAAGAAGGATACTACGTATCACTTAACCACAAACCTTATAGCAGCCTTGCTGTAAACTCAAAAGTCCTGTCGGATGTTCGGCAGTTGCCGTTCACCAAGTATTCTCAATAATAAAATTGCTGCATGTAACAATGGATCTGGAACAAAAATGTGAACACCATCAGCCATGCAACGTTGCACCAGCTTTTTAACAAACTCCAATGGAATCGTAAATAATCCAAGAAATAATTGCAGCTCATCCAAGAATAAGTTAAAACAAATGATTTATTAGTGGCGCTTTCACGCCACTGAAAAGCCTTCATCAGACAAGTATGCGCCGTTAAGGCGCCATTTTTAAACAATAACAATCCATGCATCACAACCAATGGACGAACATTCCCAATTTAAAGTAATATCATCTTAAAAATCTTACAAAGACCAACAGGAATGCACCTGTATATGCACAATAGTTTTGGTAGAGCAAAACTAAGCAAGGCTCTCCAAAAAAGACAACAGAAACTAATGTAGAATCTAAAAAAGAAAAATAAAATAAAAAGAAAAAGAAATATAATACATTTTAACACTTAATTCTTAATCTAAAAACGCTAAAAATCTCACCAACTGT